>NC_081568.1:65291694-65552774 GCF_022355385.1 Mustela nigripes | reverse complement strand
AAAAGACAAGGTAAGGTAGAAACATCTAGAGGAAACAGAAAGAGAGGAAGGGAGCAGAGAGGAGAGGCAAAGGGACAGAACCAGTATTGCTGATGCCTGATTCCCCAAATCTCCCCCTTCCCTGGGGTTACTGCTCCCATCCTCTTCACCACTTCCAGGCCTGCTTCCCTCAACAGTCCCTTCTGAGCTCCCCCCTGCTCAAAATCCAGACTTAACATCTCCAACTCAGTTTACCTACCTACACCCCAAACATACATGAAAGGTTTTCCTCTTTTTCTTCTTGTCTTTTATTTTTCAACTGTTTTCCTCCATTTGTCATGGTGAACTTTTGTCCCAGGCATCGATTTGCAGTCACAAAGCCCAGATGTATAAACATAAAACTCCCTTTACTTCTTCAAAACTGACAAAACTCACAAACCCCCATTCCCACAGAGGGAAGAATACCTAACTTTGCCTATTTCAGGAAAACGTGGGTATTTCTGAGTTTTGTTGGGTAAATACATCATTGATGTGACACTCCCGCTCATTTCCTTCTGTTCTCTCCATCAATCCTCTAAATTTGGGCACTGGGAATAATAATTGCAAGGATGGAACAGCATTTGCTACAGAGAAGAAGGAGTTCAGCCTAGATGAGAAGACAGCAAAATAGTTAAATAAATGTCCAGTTACAATACAGATGAGTTTCTTAAAAATGTTATGGGAGCACGGAGTGAATTTAAAGAAACCCAGAGGGGCAGAGAGAAGCATCAACTCAGTCACCAGGGGCCACAGACATCTTCTGAGAGGAAGCACGTTTTAAGTTTCATCTTCAAGGGTGAGGAGGAGTTAGTTGGTTTAAGAAAATAAGAAAGGAAGTGTCAGGGCACATGAGCTGAGGCACAAGGGAGTGTGACATGCTTGGGAGATAAAGCAGCTCTGTTGTGGCTGGAACACAGCGAGTCTTCAGAAGAGTGGGTGGGAGAGGAATCAAGAGAGAGAAACAGACCTATATCAAGCCAAGGAACTGGGATCATACTCTCTAGCCCGGAGTCAGTGCACAAGACAGGAAGTCCATATCAGTCACCTGCCTGGTTCTGTAAACAAAGTCTTAGCAATGCAAATATGTTTCACATATTATCTGTGGCTGCTTTCATGCTACCGTATCAAAGTGAAGCAGTTTTTTTTTTTTTTAAGATTTTATTTATTTATTTGACAGACAGAGATCACAAGTAGGCAGAGAGGCAGGCAGAGAAAGAGAGGAAGCAGGCTCCCCGCGGAGCAGAGAGCCTGATGCGGGGCTCGATCCCAGGACCCTGGAATCATGACCTGAGCTGAAGGCAGAGACTTTAACCAACTGAGCCACCCAGGGACCCCCAGAGTGAAGCAGTTTTGACAGAGACTGTATAGCTGCCAGTCCCTGAAGTATTTACCACCCAGCCCTTTACATGAAAAGTTTGCTGACCCTGCTCTAGACCACCTGAGTGATAGACTCACCCTAAGAGTATGCATAGACCTCAAGTGCCATTGGATATCGTTAGCATATTACTATTTAGATTTGTACAAAACTAAACTATGTGTGAGCATCTTACATCTAGAGTTCTTGTGCAAGGATAAACATCTATACATTAAATTTAAACTAACAAAAATAATAACACTCAAATTAATGATATTCAATGTGACCGGTAATACAAGTGGTATCAACTGGAATGAAGATACCAATGGTATGGAAACAGATTTCCACTCCTAACAGTGGACTCATTGTCCCAGTATAGGTTTTTTTGAATTCAGCAACTTATACCTTTGGGGCCATGGTTTTACTTATTTAAACTAAGGTAAAACCTTTGTTAAAATAACAAAAGACAGTGATTTCATTGAACTTTATATTTCCCAAATGCCTCATATTGGAATACAAAGTCCCTCTGCCTTCTTTTTTTGGGTAGGCTATTGGTAATTATAGTAATGCCCATTGCTATCATAAAAACACAAAAGCCTGTGCAGGCACTGAAGTCAATTGTCAGCACTCACTTCTAAGGCAGCCATCCGGGTGATCCCAAATTGCTTAGATTTTTTAAATGTCATCTAAATGAAAGCACACTAAATGTGAAAATATCACAGAGAGCTACACATCCTGGATGGCATGCAAAGCTATTCACAAAATGAAATCTAACATGAGATACTTATTGTGGCAACAACAAAACAGCTAAAAACAGCTGGGTCCCAACTGGGTGAGCCCAAGACATGGCAAGGAAGAAGAGGGAAGAGGAAAGATAGGAGAATATGGAGTGTACTACCTGGACAAGATTCTAACATGAGATGGTTGTGGGAAGGAAGGAATGTGAAGGGGGATTCAGAAAGATTCCCAGATTTCTGACCCGGGCAGGTACACTCATTGAGGCGAGCAACACAGAAGAGGGAAAAATTGGGGAGACAAAGACAATGAGTTTACTTGGGCATGTTGAAATGAAGTTTCCCAGGAGACTAAATCTTGAACCTGATGAAGGTAGATATGTTGGACTACAGAGTCATGAGTGAAGATTGGCTCGGATGTCCAGATTTGGGAGCTGGAAAGAAATAGTGGTTGAAGTATCCACATAGAAAATAAGAAAGTGAGAGTTGGAAAGGTACTAAAAGATGCTTAATCATCAGAGGCAGCTGTATAAATAACTACACATAGGCACCCACAAATATACTCAATTGAGGATGATCTATACTACCAGAGTAAAATTGTAACATGCATCATAGGAAATATCAGAACAAAAATCACTTCTATGCTTTTGGATGGGTACACCGAGAAGAGATGAGCTTATAAAAGATTTACTTTTGTTTGCTAAAGTTTGGTTTGTTCTCCCAGAAGGCACATTAACTTGAATAAAATGCCAAAATGGTATGTAATGTGGAACTCACTGCTCAGTGCCTACTCAATAACCATTCTCCTTTCTTCTTTACTAAGAGAACCTTGATTTTTGTCAGGGTAGCAATGAGCCCAGGTCAAAGCTACTATTCCCACCCTCCTTTGCATCTACGAATGGCCATGTAACACAGTTCAGGCCAATGAAATAAAACTGAAAGTCACCAGATACAATGCTACAGGAGGGGAGATGATAGTCTTACATGCTGTCCTCAACACATGTTTAGTTAACAACAACTAAAATGTTAACCATGAAAATTCACTAATAAGTAAGCCTGGTCCTTTTTTAAATATGTTTTTCTTTTTTCACTTCTCTCATTTGTCCTTTCTTTTCCTTCCAGGAAAAAGCCCAAATAATAGGATTGCCCAAAGGTTGTGTTTTTCAAAGTTTTCTTGTTCCAGACAGACTGGTTCTTGCCGTCATTTCTGCTGTGGCAGCTGGAGGGCAGTGCAATTCTCTCTCCCTAACTGAACCCTCACATTTCCTCCCATCGCCCTCCTGGCTAAGTTCAGAGGGGAAGAGACACAATGGAGGGAAATGTGCACACAGGGCCCAGGAGCAGCAGGGGGGAAATGCCTTGAAAAGAAACAAGCAACATCGAGTTCACAGATGGCACATCCTGGTCTTCTTGCTTCCTCCTCACTCACACAGCATTAGCTGCCTTCACACCCATTGGACACATGCTTCCCCTTGCCTCAGCCTGTTCTATGTCTTCTCCCTACACCCAATTCTTCAAATTCTTCACATGTGAGCTCAGCCTGGCCTCACCCTTGCCACGCTCACACACAACTCACTCAGCACCTCCCTGTCTTTCCTCATCTCCAGCTCAGGGCGGGCTCCCAGACCTTGTGACCTGGGACTGGGAGGTGGCGACTGTGCTCTGACAAGGTCTCAGTGTGTGACAACAAGGCAGAAGGCGAGGCAGAGCCTGACTGCAGAGAGACTGGCTGCTGGAATACTGCCCCAGGCCCCCAGCAGGGAGGACATAATCGGTGAATGACCCGAGTGACTACTGGCAGACATTGACCAAGCCCAATGCATGAGAGCCCAAGATGCCACCACAGGTGATAAAAGACTGCTGGTTTTTATGGGCAGGGCCAGGCATGGAACTGGAACAGGAGAGAGGGAAGCCATGGTATCAGAGTCTTATATTTGCAGTGAGATTTGTGCCTTCCAAAACTGAGGCACCTCTGTGTACCTGTTACTTCATGTAAGACAGGCCTACATGACAATCCCTTCTTGAGAGGTGAGAAACTGAGCCCATGTGAAGGGTAAGCAGACTGCTCTCATCAGACAGACGGTCATGACAGAGCTGGGTTAGATTCTACTGCTGCAGTGAGAGCTTACCCAAAACATCATTGACCTACATAAAAGTACATATCGGGAGCAAAGTTATCATGCAGGATAGCATCTCTGGTAGGGCTTTGCAAGGTAAACATTGGATTTCTCACCATCTCAACATCAAACATATTAGGCCCGTACTATGGCTCTTTAATATGTCCAGGTCCTCGAAGGAAGGACAGGGAAGAGATGACAGCTAAGGCCCAACAGAAAAACAGGTGATCAACATGAGGTCCTCACCACCTTCTCACCTACAGAACATACTGGGCACCGACCTCTCACAAGAGGTTTCAAAGCTGGGATGCCCTCCCTCTCTTCCATTCTCTCCTCATTGAATACAGAGTCCTTACTGATGGAATTATAACTGTATGAGCCCATGGTGAGAAGACTGTAGACCATCCACTAGAAAAATGTGTTTGCAGGAAGATTCTTTCTCTGCAATGCAAACACAGAATATTTTTAATATCATTCCCTTTCTCTGCTCCCTATAATTTTAATGAAGAGAAAGAGAAGACCAAAAATCAAAGATATCTCAGTGATAAATTATGGTTTAGAAAGAGAAATGGGTGCTTTGTTTTTGATTTTAAATTAACTCTCTTTTTCTAAAGCTTCTCCTGCCCCAAAGAAAAGTAGTGGGAAGCAAGGTGAGGCATTGTAGACCCTGTATTTTTATATTCACTTTAGTAGATTTCAATATAATGCCCTGACTCTCTTTTAAATTTCTTTATGACCTAGATCAAGCTGACTTGTTTCAGGTTCCACATCAGTAAAGATTAAATTATAGCTTCCGTCTATATCACAAACATGTTATGTGGGTTGGTGAAGTAACCTACTCTAAGTCCGTATTTGTAGTACAGTGAAAACTAAACTATACTTGTCTAAGATGCCAATACATAAGCATCTTTGGGGTGCTTCATGAAACTGTGAGTCTGTTCATTTTTCTTTTAATTAAGATTTTACTTCCTTTTACTTGAAAATCAATCAATAAATGACTCTAATGTTGAAAGCCAAAGTACATACTAACAGTAATGTGAGTCACGAAGCCTGTTCAGTGGTATAGACCACATTTCCTCTTTTACCTGAAATGTTTCATCTAAGAAGACATTTAAGTAATTTGTCTCCTTGCTGACCTCTTGGATATATCATAGAATCCTATGAATCGGTCTCTTGAAGACCTGCACTTCAAGATGACAGACCAAGCATGTGTTTTCTTCCATTCCTTCAAGGAAGTCACATGGCACATATGATAAAGAAATACAGCTGGATTAAAGTCATGACACCATTGTGATTAGGGGGAAGAATAGTGGTAAGAAATATATTTCGATAAATTTCTTGGCAAAGAAGAAGAAGGGACTGTATTACTGGATAAACCAGAATGAAGGAAGTTGAGACCCAGATCACAGCTGCAAGAAGGCTACCACGGAGGTGGGAGCCATTCTTCATAGGAGAGACCTAGGAGCCCCTAAATGTGTAGATGACAAGAAACAGGAGCGGAGGGGCACCTGGGTGGCTCAGTGGGTTAAAGCCGCTGCCTTCGGCTCAGGTCATGATCCCAGGGTTCTGGGATCGTGCCCCACGTCCGGCTCTCTGCTCTGCAGGGAGCCTGCTTCCTCCTCTCTCTCTGCCTACTTGTGATTTCTCTCTGTCAAATAAATAAAAAGAAAAAAAAAGAAACAGGAGCGGAAATAGGATGTCAAGCAATAATCAATGTAATTAATTAAAGGACTATTTCTGAAATATCAGGTCCAGGTAGCACTTCCCACTCCATTCCTATCCCCTTGCATTAAAAGAACTATATACTGTGGAGTTTGAGCCAAAGACTTGCTGGTTACCCACTCTGGACTCACATGCCCTAAAGGAAGACCTTTCTGTCCCACCCACAAAGCTCACAGTCAGATCACTGGTTCTGCTGGTTAGTAGAGACAGTTGTAAGAGAAGGATAACCACACAGCAGCAGGGGGAAGCAGTCACAGTTATCTATAGGACTGAGTTTTACTAACACTCAAAGAAATCCAAAGCTAAGATGAGAGATTTGAGAAGGAACCCAAGGGAAACTTTTGGATTGATGAAGCTATTCTCTGTCTTGATTATGATGGTAGTAACACAACTGTATATACTTAGAAAAACTCACCAAACTAAATATCTTTAAAGGCTGAAACTTGCTAAATGTAAATTATGACCCCAAAAACCTAAACTTAAGAAAAGAAGCATAAACCCATGAAAGGAAAGAAGGCTGAGGTTGTTGACATCTGACTTGGTCTTAAGCTGTCCTGGACATTTTATCTACTTACCTAACAACGCAGAGTTGTGACAAATGGAAATCTCCATCTCATCCAACACATTAAGCTGGTCTGATTATCTCAGAAACAGAAGGGAGAGAAAATCCTATGTATAAATCCTATGTACTCAATCCCCTGGAGCCTGTATGCAGCTAAAAGACAGTGTAGGAAAATCATCTAGACCTGTAATAATTAGTCAAGGGATACACAAACTAATAAGAAGTAAAATATGATCTTAAAAACATAAAATGTGGGGGAGAACAAATATAGTGCTTTTAGAACATGATGGAATTTAAGATGACAGACTGCTATATACATAGGAAGTTTTATGAACCTCATGGTAACCTCGAACTCAATATCTATAAGAGATACATAAACACAAATGAGAAAGGAATACAAACATAACTCTAAAAAAAGTCACTAAATCACAAGGCAAGAGAGCAAGAGAAGAAGAAAGGAATGGCGAACTATAAAAACAACCAGAAAACAACAAAACAACCGTAAGTGCATAACTAGCAATAATTTCTTTAAGTGTGAGCAGACTAAATTCTCCAATTAAAAGACAAAGAGTGGCAGAATGGACAAAAAACAAAACAAAACAAAAACATTTATTTGCTGCCTACAAGAGACTCATTTCAGAACTAAAGACATGAACAGACAGGAAATGAAAATATGGAAAAAGATATTCCATGCAAATGGAAGCAAAAAGAAAGCCTGTGTAGCAATACTGATACAAGACTCTAAAAACAGATTTTAAAACAGAGTTTAACAAAAAACAAAAAAGGACATTATATAATAATAAAGGGCTCAATGCAACAAGAGGATATAACCTATGTATCCAATATAGAGGCAACTAAATACCTATGTATTTAAATACCTATGTATCCAATATAGAGGCAACTAAATAAATCACACAAATATTGTTATTAGATATTAGAGGGAGAAATCAACAATAATACAATAATAGTAGGGGACTCTGACAACCCACTTACATCAATGGGTAGATCATGCAGACAGAAAATCAATAAATACTGGACTTAAATAACACATTAGAACAGGTGGGTTTAATAGATATATACAAAGCATCCAACGTCAAACATCAAATACACATTCTTTTCAAGTGCGTATGGAATATTCTCCAACACAGATCATGTTAGGACACAAAACAACTTTCAATAAATTTAAGACTGAATTCATATCAGGCACCTTTTCCAGCTATAATGGTCTGAAATTAGAAATCAGTTCAAGAGAAAACTGGAAAAAATATGAGCATATGGAGGCTAACCAACATGCTATTATATAAAACCAAAGGGCCAGTACACCTAGGTGGCTCAGTTGGTTAAGCACCTGACTCTTGATTTGAGCTCAGGTCATGATCAGAGCTGTGAGATGGAGCTCCACACCAGGCTGGGCCTGGAGCCTGCATAAGATTCTCTCTCTTGCTTCCTCCTGCACCCTCCCTACTCTCTGTCTCAAAAAAATAAAAACCAAAGGGCCAATTAAAAAAAAAAAGAATAAATTTTTTAAAAATGCCTTGAGACAAATGAAAATGGAAATGAACAGTCCAAAATCTACTGGACATAGGAAAAGCAGTTCTAAGAGGGAAGTTCATAGCAATACAGGCTCATCAAAACAAATAAGAAAAATCTCAAAGAAACAATCTAACCTTACACTTAGAAGCTAGAAAAAAGAACAAACAAAGCTCAAAGTTAATACAAGGAAGGAAATAATACAGATTAGAGTGGAAATTAATGAAACAAAGACCCCTTAAATGGAAAAGATCAATGAAAGTGAGACCTGGTTCTTTGAAAAGACACATAAAATTGATAAACCGTCCAAAAAAAAAAAAAAAAAGATAGATAGAGAGAGAGGGAATCCAAATAAAAATCAGAAACAAAAGAGAAGTTACAACCAATACTATAGAGATACAAAGGATCCTAAGAAACTAATATAATTATATGCCAAGAAATAGGACAACCTAGAAGAAATAGATAACTTCTTAGAAACGTGGAGTCTTTCACAACTAAATAAAAGAAATAGAAAATCTAAACAGACTGATAACACAACTAAATCAATTTTGCACATGCAAAAGTCCAAAACCAGCCATCTTCACCAGTGAAATTCTACCAAGCATTTAAAGAAAAATTAATACCTCTCCTTTTCAAACTATTCCAAAAAACTGAAGAAACATTTCCAAACTCATTCAATGAGGCCAGCATTAACCTGATACCAAAACCAAAGACTAAACACATACACACACAAATTAGAGGCCAATATCCCTAATAAATATATATGCAAAAATCCTCAACAAAATATTAGCAAACCAAATCCAACAATACATTAAATGAACACTATACCATGATTGAGTAGGATTTATTCCAGGAATATAAGGAAGATTCACCATCTGCAAATCAATGTGATACAACACATCAAAAAAAGGGTAAAAATCATATGATCATCCCAATAGATACAGAAAAAGCATGTGACAAAATTCAACATCCATTTATTATAAAAAATCTCAACAAAGTCAGTTTAGAAAGGACACAACTCAACATAATAAAGGCCATATATGACAAACCCACAGCTAACATCATACTCAATGGTGAAAAGCTAAATGCTATCTCTCTCCGGTCAGAAATAAGGAAAAGATGTCCATTCTCACCACTTTTATTCAGCATACTATTGGATCTCAGCCACAGCAACAGAAAAGAAAAAGAAAGAAAAGGTACCCAAACTGGAAAAGAAGTAAAAACTTAACTATTTGCAGACAATATGATACTATATATAGAAAATCCTAAAGACTCCAAAAAAAATTCTATTAGAACTAAAAAATGAATTCTGTATAGTTGCAGTATACAAAATTAATAAACATAAATCTGTCACATTTCTATACACTAATAATGAACTATTAGAAATAGAAATGCAGGAAGTAATTCCATTTACAAGTGCATTAAAAAAATAAAATACCTAGAAATAAATTTATCCAAGGAGGTGAAACACTTGTACGCTGAAAACTGTAAGACAGTGATGAAAGAAATTGAAGATAACACAAATAAATGGAAATATATACTATGCTCATGGATTGGAAGAATTAACATTGTTAAAATGTCCATACTACCCAAAGCAATCTACAGATTCAGTGCAATCTCTATCACAATACCAATCAAATTTCTCATAGAACTAGAGCAAATAATTCTAATATTTGCATGGAACCTCAAAAAAGCCCAAATGGTGAAAGTGATCTTGAGGGAAAAACAAACAAAACAAATCAAAAACCCAAAGCTGGAGGTATTAAACTCCTTGATTTCAAACTATACTACAAAGCCACAGTAATCGAAACGGTATGGTACTGACACACACACACACACACACACACACAAAAACAGATATATAGATCAAAGGAACAGAAGAGAAAGCCCAGAAAAATACTATAGTTACATGATCATTTAATCTGACGAAGGCAAAAATATACAATGGGAAAAAGATCATCTATTCAGTAAATGGTGCTGGGAAAACTGGGCAACCATAAGCAAAGAATGAAACTAGACCACCACACACGAAAGAATGAAACTGGACAACATTCTTATACCATATATAAAATTAAACTCAAAATGGATTGGAGACTTAAATGTAAGACTAGAAACTATAAAACTCCTAGAAGAAAATACAGGTAATAACCTCTTAGACATATGTCTTAGCAATATAGATATATTTTTTATCTGTTTCCTTAGGCAAGGGCAGTAAAAGTAAAAATAAACAAATGAAACTACATCAATATAAAATGCTTTTTCACAGCCAAGGAAACAATCAACAAAATGAAAAGTTAATGAGAGAAGGTATTTGCAGATGATATAAATGATAAAGCATTAATATCCAAAATATATAAAGAACATACAATAGCAAAAAATAGCCAAAAAAATTATCCACTTAAGAAATGGGCAGAGGACCTGCATAGACATTTCTCCAAAGAAGAATTGGAGATGGCCAAAATACACATGAAAAATGTGCATCAGGGAAACACAAATGAAAACCACCATGAGGTATCACCTTATACCTTTCACAATGGCTAGTATCAAAAAGACAAGAAATAACAAGTGTTGGTGAGGATATGGAGAAAAGGGAACCCTCATGAATTATTGGTGGTAATGCAAATGGCACAGCCTCTTTAATCTTCCAGTATGGAGGTTCCTCAAAACAGTAAAAATAAAATTACCATATGACCCAGCAATTCCATCTTTGGCTATTTAATCTAAAACACTAATTCAAAAAATATATATATGCATGCCTATGTTTACTGCAGCATTATATATATTATTATATTATATAATTATAAACATATATTATATAATGATATATATACATAAGTGTGCGTGTGTGTGTATATATATGTGTATATATATATACATATTTCATCCTTAAAAAAGAATGGAATCTTGTCATTCACAACAACATATTTGGACCTACAGGGTATCAAGCTAAATTAAATAAGTCACACAAAGAAAGATAAATACTACATAATTTCACTTATATGTGGAATCTAAAAAACAAAACAAACAAAACAAAACAGAAAGAGACTCCTAGAGATAGAGAACAATCTGGTGCTTGCCAGAGGGGAAAGGATGGGAGGCTGAGAGGGGATTAAAGGTACACATTTCTAGTTATAAAACAAATAAGACAAGGGGATGCAATATACAGCATGGCGAATATAGTTAATAATATAACGGCACGGTATGGTGACAGATGGTAACTAGATTTATCACAGTGATCACTTTGCAAAGTACGTAAGTGTTGAATCTCTATGTTGTATACCTGAAACTAAAAAAAGGGGAGAAAGTTATCTCAGTGGTATAATGTAAACATTTGCATTTCCATTTTCCTCAAGAAAAAGGTAAAACAATTAGCAACTTAGGATAAAAGAAAAACAAATATGGTTGTTCAAGAAAACAATGTACAAATATGAACTAAAGTACAGCATAATTTTGAAGAATGTGAATTTGAAGCAAGAGAATCCAATGCCTTCAACATACTCCCTTGAATAGTTTAGTATCATAGAACTGCATTCTATATGGTAAAAATGTGGAAAGTGATATTTGTTGATTTAAAGCTTCAAATGTAAACAATAGAGAAAATGTAATAAATATGGGCGGGAGTAGAAGTTGAAGATAAATCCTCATCTTTCAGATAGGAGGCAATAGATATTGTCTAAGTAGTATATTCAGAATGGAAAAAATGGGCAAATTAAATTATAGTCATAACCATCAAGGACTAAAAGCAGCAGTGATTAAAAGTAGAGCAATTTCCTCTGAGGAGGGTACTGGGGGCTGGGACGTTCACTTGTTATGTAATGCCTTTATATAGTGTTCAATGTTTCGTTCTACTATATCCAAGTATGACTTTTATAAATTAAAAAAACAAAGCAAGAACAATTCCCAAGCCTGCCAACCTAACTGTAATTGTTAGTAATATACAGAAAACATGACTGACTGGCTTATATCATGACACATGTCACTTGTTTCAAAAGGAATCCAGAGGTAGGCCGAGGTTTAGTGGCTTGATGACATGAGAAAGAGCCCAGCTCTTTCTGTTTCTCTTCTGCCACCCACAACACTGGCCATGGTCTCGACTCATGATTCCAACATGAGTTTTCCCACAACCACACCCAAAATTGAGAAGGAAATTAGCAGAGACACAAGGGACTAACTCCCACATGATAATCTGTTCTCATTTCTTTTCCAGAAACCATCATCCCTTCTCCCTCGAGCCCATTCAAACTCTACCTCTCTTACATTTTTTTGGTCAGAAATAGGCCACCTCCTTGATCCTATACCGGTCACAGGCAAAAGCATAGTTTACTTTTATTGGCTTATACCAATATTATCTTATTATCTGAGACAGAGCACATTGCTTCCTGAACAGAACCATCAGTGTTCTTTAACAAGGAAGAAGAATCGGCTGTTAGACAGGCAACAACAGGGTCTACCAGGCGAGTGACCGATTAACTTAAAAACTACTATTCCTCAGTGAGGAGATGGCTGCCAATATATCTGTCAGAATCACAAAATCTGGACTCTCGCATACAAAAGGCAATAAAATATGAGTCCTTAGTCCTGTGTTGATTTAATGTGTACTAATCTTTTGAGATAAAACCATTAGTCATGTGTTGGCATCTGCAAATTAAAACTGGCTTCTGGGAAGAAACGGTTGAGAAAAAAAAAATCACATTACCGCATTTTTCAAAGGTTTAACATCAAAAATTTTTCAAGTGTAACAACCCAGTCTGTTTGATACTGTTGAAATGATTAATTTTACAAAAAGCTAGTAGAAATAAGGCACATCTGACAACCCGAAGAATTGGAAGATGAGGCAAACATTTTCCTTTCTGAGTTAAAAAAAAAAAAAAAAAAAGTTAGTCCCATCATCTCCATTTTCCCTCCTTTGTAGCATTTTATTGTCTCTGGCACATCTCTTAAGTCAAAGACTTTCCTGAAGATTCCATATATCAGATACTTATTGGCTTGTTTTTCAGCAACTCTATCATGGCTGATTTACTAATAGATCCTATAGACTTTTCTGTGAAATCTACACAGAGAAAGCCCATAGTGCCTCATAATTCCCACCTCTTTTAAGTTAAAGACTTAATGTATAGATAGGATCTGACATATGAGTGCTGCTCACCAGTTCACTGTCAGTGCCGGTCTGAATAATTAGCACCAGCAGCTCTTCTCTCCAGATATTAATCCCTTATATCATAAATGTCAAGCATAGCACAAAGATGCAACTGGAAAACCTCTGAAGGGAAGGAAGCCCATAAATCATGGAGGTTTCACTCTATTTTCCTTCCATTTTACTATCAGAAAATAAACCCAGGACGGTGAGATTTAAAATCTTGACCTCTTTTTATTTATTACACACCACTGTGCTTTCCCTGAAGAGGTACCCTGGAGGGAGGGCTGAGAGGAGGAAGACTGCTCAGCTGGGGAAGGATCATGAAGCATTCAGGGGTAAGAGAGGTCAGAGAGAAAACAAAACCTCACAGCAGCACTCCGGGGCAATTCTGTGCCCTTGACCCATGACGCTGCGCCGTGTGTATTTGGGACACGGACGCTGTCCTGTTGCAGAATGGGGGCTCAAGTGAGGAAGATGTTTCTATCTAAAAAACCTGCAGCCCCTGACCTATTCCAGCCTCTTCCCTAGTGGAGAAAACAATCTCTTTTATGGTTAGAGAACAAATGTGAGAACGAAGGTTGTAATAAAAATTTTAATGAGCTTGCTAAGGACACCAGGCCCTAAATAAACACCCTATTCAAACGAGGCGCTCATTCCAACCCCACCTCCAACAATAGCTATGACTCTTCCGGCTGCAATCATAGGATCTCTAATTCAGAAAGGAGGAAGTCCTCCTTCCAGAAAAACAAACTATTCTAACTTTAGAGAATCTTGATTATCAACAGGTTCCCACAATAATAAGCTGAGGTCAGTCTCCCTAAAACTCTTGTCAGTTTATCCTATTTTTATCCTCCAGGAACCCACTGGGCAATTCTATCTCCTTTTTCTTCTGGAAATTTTTTGTGTATTTATAAATTGCTGTCTCAAACCTCCAGTATATGAAGCTGGCCAGCCCCAAGCTCTTGAACAGTTCTTCGGGTGACAAAGTTGCACATTTCAGTATCTCATCTAAATAATCCCCAATTTATAATGAAGAAACCAAAACTCAGAGACTGCACAGAGCAGAGCCAGAGCTCTTTGCTCCTGCACCATCTTATACTCCAGAGCCACAATTGTCACCTTCTGTATTCTTAGGCTCCCTACTTTTAGAACTATGGCCAAAGACCAAATTATTTTTTTCTTTTTCTTTTCTTTCTTCTTCTTCTTTTCTCTCATTCTCTCTCTCTATCTCTCTCTCTCTCTCTCTTTTTTTTTTTTTTTGATTGAGTTTGTTCCTAAATCTGTATCATTAGCCCAAATCAATCTCTCTTGGCTTCCAGATTCTTATCCCTCTGCCTGCTGGACATCATTATTTGGATAACAACTTATCATCTCAAATTTAACATGTCCAATTTGAATACATCACTTTCTCTCCCAAATATGCTCCTTTCCCCCTCTTTCCCAAATCAGATAATGCTTTCATTATTTATTCAGTTTTCCCAAGGCAAAAGTCCAAGTGTCACTCTTGAAACTTCTGTTGCCTCCACACCCAAACCAAGTCCAGATTCCTCTTCCATCTATTTTTCAGCTCTGCCCACTTGGTTCCATCTGAACTGTCACTGGAGGAGGGCACCAATAGCTCTCACCTCAATGACTGCAACACCCTCAAAACAGGTCACTGGGCACCCAGTTGTGTTCCCTCCCACTTCTTCCCTTCTTTACACTAAAGCTGGTGGGAAACTTCTAATATGAAAATTTGATTAAGTCACTTCCTTGCTTCAGCCTTTTTCATGCTTTCTCAACCTCACTTGTTGTCTCCCCCATACACAAACCATCTAAGTTGAGTAAGTCAGAAGGATGAAAGGTACAGCATAGGGAACACAGTCCACGGTATTTTAATAATGTTCTATGATGACAGATGGTAGCTACACTGGTGGTCAGGAGAGCATAACACACAGAGTTGTTGAATCACAATGATGTACACCTGAAACTAATGCAACATTGTGTGTCAACTAAACTTTAATTAAAAAGAAAAAAGAAAAGAACCTACCCAAGTTCTTCTACCTGATTTGCAAAACCCTTCCAGATCTACCCTAGTGCTCCCTCTCCAATTTCATCTCTCATTATTTCTCCCACCCTTTACGTTATAGTCTTAATAAACCTCCCCTTCCTTCACTGTTTTATGTCATATTGCCTCCTAGCCATTACCCATGCTGTTCCCTCTTGCTGGATCATTCTCTCCCTGTTGCCTGGTAAGCCAACTCCTACTCATTCTCCAGATTTCAGCTTTAATGTCATTTTCTCAAAATGAACTTCCCTTACTATTAAAGTTATGCACTCCCTAGGATATTGCTTTTATTCTACCATTGCATACATCATCCTTTATTTTTCTTTCTTATTTACTTGCTTCCATAAGGAAAGGAATTATATCTATCCTGATTATCTTCAAATCCCCATCACTGAACCAAGAAGGTGTTGAAAAATATTTTTTGAACAAACGAATAAAGGAATGAATGACAGTTAAAATGTTCCTCAAATGCAGTGGATCTAAGCATGTCCCTTTCAACATATATGCGTAAAATTGATAGTTTGAACACTAGAGAGGATAGCACATGTATTCCTCACTCATCTTCATGCTGTTAAGTTCATTTCAGATGCTGAGATGGCTTTGGATCCCCAGTCTCTCTGACTCATTATCTAGCATGTTAGCTATCACTGCTAATTTAATGTTACCTGAAAACTTGTTTGGCATGCCTCTGTATCTTCATCAAACAAGGACAGAGCCTCGTTACACCCATTAGACACCCACCTTCAGGGGTGCCTGCGTAGTTGAGTGTGTTGAGCCCCTGCCTTCTGCTCAGGTCATGATCTCAGGGTCATGGGATGGAGCCCCACATCAGCCTCCCTGCTCAGCAGGGAGCCTGCTTCTCCCCCACCTCTGTCTGCCTCTCTTCCTACTTGTGATCTCTCTAGCTCAAATAAATAAATAAATAAATAAATTGTTTTTTAAAAAGAAAAAAACTCACTTTCATTAATAAGCACCCATCAGATATGATAACTCAATCAGGCTCAAATATATTGCATTTTTTCTGTCAAATTCAAGAATGTCATGGGTAAACTGATTAAAGAGATTGGAGAGGTCCAAATAAGGACTACTGTAATTCTCTAATCCCATGATTTTCAATTCTTTTTTTTTTTTTTTTTTGCCTACTACATTCACAGATAACATTCAGGTAATATCCCCTGGGCATGCTCAAGTTTTTGTGAAACATCCAGAAGCACAGCTAGAACTCCACCTCTTGCTCTCTCATTAAAGAAATCATACTGAAGAGCAACTCAATGAGATGTAACAACAGATCTGGCAGGGGACCTGGCTCTTCTGGAACTGAGGCTTGGATCTGTGCCTGGAAGCTAGCCACTGAGCGTTCACTCCCACTTCCATGGCATTTGGGTTATGGCATTCTGGCCCTAGCTCTGCACTCTTCTTCCCATATAATACTCTATTTCTTCCTGACCCAGTCTCCTGCTGGTCTCCAAATGTACTGGGATGAAAAGAACCAGGTGGTTAAACTGACTCTATTAAAGTCAGCAGAGACCAAAGAGCGCAGGAAAATTTTACCTAGGAAACGAAATATTCCACCAAAACAATTGTACTATGGAAAGATGCATCAACCTCACTGCTCTGGCTGGCAACCTCTAAAGACCTAAAATTCACAATGTGAGAAACATCTTGTGGACCATGTCCATAAATGAAGCCAAGGTCAATGAGAGAGACTCCATTCACAGCACAGCCTTCTGGTTGCAGGGGCATCAAAGCATGTGAAGGAGAAGAGGTTTATGTCTGTTCTGCTACAAAGATGCTACTTGAATTGCTGGCACTAAGTAGGGTCTCTGGGCCTTTCCTCAAAGAAAGCCAGAAGCTGACTTCTGTAAGAGGATGGGTACACAGAGTGGGATATTGTGGCATCCCACTTCTAAGATATCAGGCTTTATGGACTAAAGGTCTATCTATACACTGCAACCAGATCAGTAGCAAACGATGACTGGAAAGTACACAGAGAAAAAGAGCAAAAGCAAGGGATGCCAGGTGTCCAGGCAGGGAAGGGAGGTAAATTTGAGACTGGTATGAGGAAGGGCCAAGGCCTGGTCATCTGATGATGGGGTCTTTTGATCTAAAAAACACAACTAAGGAAAACTGTAATCCAAGAGCTCATGAGATAGGAAAACATGACAGTTACCTAGTTATGGCAGATACTGCCAGCTACCTCTCCATATCTACCTCCTCCACCTCCTCATAAAAGAACTCTGAATTTTTAAAAGGAGGATACATTGCTTTTCACCGAAAATAAATTTTCCCAGCTTCCTTTTCAGTCAGCTTAGGACACAATGAGTTTTGGCCAACAGACTGAATGAAGAAGCATTATGTTGCAAGGTCAGGAAATCTTGTAAGGGAGAGGTGCATATTTTCTCTCCCCTTGCTCTACCCTGCTGCTTGGGATGAGGATATAATGGCTAGATCCAAGCAGCCATCTTGGACTCTGAGATGTCCCTGAGAATGAAAGACACACACAGAATATAGCAAAACAAGAACAGTTTCCCGGCACTATTGCTGCCACACCACCACACCACCCCTGAATTGCCTTATCTCCGGGTTTCTCTTATATGAGAAAGATATAAACTATTTTGTTTAAGATATTATTTCTCAGGACATTGTTACTTGCAGCTAAATGTCTAAATCTAAATCATTACTGCTTCCTCTTCTAAGCTTAGCCACCCTGTCTAGCTGCCCAGGGTTTTTGCAGGGGGATCCAGGCCAGTTAGGTCATATTTCACTCTTACAAGGGACACCAAATGTAGACTTTCAATGTTTTCTTCAAATGAGATTATAAAGTCTTTCAGGGTTTCTGACGTTAAAAGGATTGCTTTGCTTGATGTAACCAAAATGGATCACAATGCTTAGAAACTTGTTTTGCCAAATGCTTTTTAATCCCAGGAAACCTACATAATGAGAAGGGACTCAGTTCAAGGGCGACTTTGCTTGTTGCCATGTAGGATGCTAGGTAGCATCCTACCATTAGTGCTGCTGGAACCTGTCTGAGACTTTTATACTTATGTGCTCCCTCAGCTGTCCCCTGAAGAGAGGGTTTTAACACCTGTGATACTGGGAAGTTCAGGTTTGATCACATAAACCCTTGTGCTTAAGGAAAGAGAGGATAGCAGAGATCTGCACAATGGTCCAGTTCTACCAAAGTGAGGAAAGTAGTGGTGGTGAGCCTGTGTCTTCAGTGAAATTCAAGGTAAATGGGAAGAGGCCATGTGAGAAGAGAGTTGGACCCCATGCTCAGCCTTCATTCAGGACCCTTAATGCCATCACCAGCCTTTGCTGAGATGCTTCTTACTTATCAGTACTGACAAACACAGCCTTCTTGGGCTAGGGAGCCAGGATCATGCTCAAGGGTGATGCTCTGTGCAAAGAGGTCCCAGAGAAACTAGAGCTGTGCTACCATCTATGGGGAAAAAATGTGTGATCACTGTATAGAGAGACCCTTCTCCAGTTCCTGATGAGTTCCTACCACCCAGCTCAGGGAATGATTTAACGCAAAAGACTTTCAACCCCATATTTCTTACTCTAACCCTATGGAAAGGAAAGACTGCCTGCCCTGCTATTAGAGAAACAAAAGGTACACCTCCCCAAATACTTTAGTTCCCCTGACCAACACATTTACTTCTGTCATGGAAATGTTCTAAACATGGAAATGTTCTAAAAATCTTTAGCTCCAATTTCTCTCCTCTTGGGACAAGTTTCATGGTTTTATAATCCATAATGTAAAGGACCTGGTAGTTCCACTGACTTGTTCTAAACTCATTCATCATTTTCAAGCTCAAATATTGCACCTTTTTAGTCAAGTCAGTTCAGCTGTCAGGTCACCATATCTACCAGTGAGAGGGTCACTACTGAACTTGAACTAGAATCAAGCTCACACTCTCAAAACATGGCAAGCCTAGCTTTAAGGACTGAATGGCACACATTCCTTTCTACCTTTTCAAGAACTCTAGAGAGCCACTGTCTGGGCCCCTGGACTCAGCTAGCTTTCCATCACCTGGAGATAAAGCTGGGGGTTCTATATCTTAAGATATCATTGGGCAATCATTTGGTACCACCTTCAAAAAAGGAAAATCGATGGCTTCTGTTCTTCTTCAGCATCACTGCAACACTCTCCTGAGTATCTGCCCTGTTTTCACAGCAGAAGTTGCACTCTGCATCTTCAAATCAAGAAGCAAGTTCTCTTCATCCAAACAGAATAAACCAAACTCAGGGGCCACATTGGAGCCACTCCAACTGTCATGTGCAGAACTGAAATCTCCCCTGACATGAACATTTATCCTTTCTGACTCATCTCAAGCTTTTGCTTTTCTATGAACTTGAGCAATGTTATCATTGCTTTGGGGGATGTCTGAACCCAAGGAGATAAATTTCTGTATCCAAAAAGAAGAAAGCAACATTACACTGAATGGAAGTATCTCCACAAGGTTCCCGGATACTAAGTGTATCTCAGCTTTCCATATTTGAGCTTCATTCCTTTCTTTCAGATATCTTAACTGGAAAGTTACAGGAAGTATATTCAAGGGAAAAAGATATTGTGTTTGGAATTTATGTATGTAAGTAAAATATTTTTTCCTCTGGCTCCCTGGTCCTCACCTACCTGTAAATAGGTTTTTCTTCAGCTCTTAGCAGTTCTCATCTGATAAACATTACAATCAGAAGCTCGGGCTGTTAGGGGACTGCTGTAACTGTTCGGGAAAGAATCAATGTTATTCCTCTGGAAAAAATGGTTTCTCAAAGATCAAGCAGGCATTGGTTGGCCATACATTCAATTCAGTCTGTCTTTAAAACAATGATATTATTTCTAGTCCCTGAGTGTTGCCAACTAGTTTCAAGCCATGTGCTGGAAGCCTCATCATTTGATCTACAGAGGCTTAGGGCAGATTAATTGCTCCAAGTTAGTGAGTTTGCTATTAGCACTTTCCACATATAAAGTCACCTATGTCATCAAACATTTTGATTTTTTTTTTTTTTTTTTTGCTAAAATACACTCAACATGGGTTCATGAGTTTGGGGAAGCCATGCAACTCAAGCCTACAATGAATCTGAAGCACAGGTGACCATTAGAGCTGCTTATCTTCTGGAATTGCTGATCAGTTTTTGATGTAAAGTGCTGTGCCAGAGGTTAAGGTCCCACCTTCTACTTTGGACAGTAAAACCTATATAGGGTGACATCTTAGGACCTGCTGTTAACAACACTGTTTGACAATCTCAAAGAATCAATGGAACATAATATGGGCTCCTTAACATGCTGCCTTCCTAGGAAGGATATTTCTAATCTTCATCAGGAAGGCTTTTTCTCCGATGTACGTAAATTGCCAATTTATAATTAGCCTCCCCCACCTTGAAAGGGACATTTAGAAGCATACATCTGACTTAACTGTAAATCCATACTTCTTCCTCTATGGAGCATCTGGAAAATATTAGGTACCATAAGTACTGTCATTTTAAATCAAGTCTTTTAAAGAAAATAGTTAATTCACAGAAATATCCGTGTTGTTAATTTCACAGAAATATCCATGTTGCTTCTTCAATTTCATTTTGAATATTAGAAAAGTCCTTTCACTTGGTTCCTTCTCAAAAAGGAACAAGAAACAAAACAAGCCAAAAAAAAAAAAAAAAATCCTCAACAGTAAGAAAACAAACAAGCCAGTTAAATAATGGGCCAAAGACTTTAACAGGTACTTCACAAAGAAGATAAACTGATGACAAATAAGCCTATGAAAAGATGCTCCATTACATCTAATCAGGGAAATGCAAATTAAAACCATAATGAGATACCATTACATGCCTTTAGAACAACCAAAATCCACAACACTGATAACACCAAATGCTGGTGAGGATGCAGAAGAACAGGAATTCTCATTCATTGCTCCTGGGTATGCAAAATAGTATGGACACTTTGGAAGACAGTTTGGTGGTTTCTTAAAAAAAACCCAAACATATACTTAACATACAATCCAGCAATCACACTCCTTGATATTTACCCAAAGGAACTGAAAACTTACATACACACAAAAGCCTGCACAAGGATATTTACAGCAGCTGTATTTATCATTGCCAACACCTGGAAGCTGCCAAGATGCTCTTCAACAGCTGAATGGAGAGGTACACTGTGGTCATCCAGACAATGGACTAGTAGTCAGTGCTAAAAATAAATGAGTTATCAAATCATGAAAAGACATGGAGGAAACTTAAATGCATACTACTAAGTGAAAGAAGCCAGTAGGAAAAGGCTATGATTCCAGCTATACGATGTTCTGGATAAGGCAGACTAGGCGAAGGTAGACGAGTGGGTGCCAGGGATGAGGGCGAAGGACGGGACGAATGGACAGAGCACAGAGGATTCTTCAGGCAGTGAAACTACTACGTGTAAGACTATAATGCTGAATATATGCCATCATACATTTCCCAAACCTGGAAGATCTATAACCCAAGAATGTAAACTATGGACTTTGGGTGATGATGATGTTTCAGAATAGGTTTATCAACTGTAACAAACATACCGCTCAGTTGGGGAATATTGACTACGGGGGAGGCTGTGCATGTGTGGGGCAGGGCATATACGGGAAATCTCTAGATCTGCCTTTCAATTTTATGTGAACATAAACTGCTCTAAAAAAAATTATCTTTACCCCAAAAAACCGACAAAAACAAAACAAAGAAAGCAGTCAAAAGATGGCTGGAAATGGATGTGTCTGAAAGAGCAGGGAAAGGAAACATACAGACTGAAAATTCTGAGGTCCTCCTGTGTGTCTCCGCATGCAACGGCAAGCAACCATTTGGTGAAATCCTCCAGGTTTTCCGTTTTTACTGTCTTTTTACGAGCAGAGTCCACTCACTCTGAGCCCATGAGATGAGTGATTAGGGAGGTGTCAAGTGGAAAAATGCTGCCAAGCCTTACAAATGAGTTTGTATTTAATGCCGATGCCGGTTACTTTCCAGACACTTTCAAACATATGAAGGACGCTCTGTGAATGACGAGCTTTTAACCTTGCAGCTGGTCATTTATTTTTCTGATTAGGACGTGCCACTGTCTCAGCTTCCAGGTGGTTTGTTCGCTGAAGGCAGTGGAGGTCTCTTGTTTACTCATCTTTACTGTGCTGTGTGTTGCAGGATTATTGTTCTGTGTAATCCCGCCTCTGTGTGGCCAACATTAGTGGATAATCACTTTTGATCCTTCACACTTTATTATGTTAGAGAAAACCATAGAATATTTTAAACTCTAGCATTTACTGAGGGAAACAAAAACTGAGTGTGTGTCTTGAGAAAGCAAATGGAGGGCACCTGGGTGGCTCAGTGGTTTAAGCCTCTGCCTTCGGCTCAGGTCATGATCTCAGGGTCCTGGGATCGAGCTCTGCAGGGAGCCTGCTTCCTTCTCTCTCTCTCCCTGCCTGCCTCTCTGCCTACTTGTGATCTCTGTCAACTAAATAAATAAAATATTTGAAAAAAAAAAAAAAGAAAGAAAGAAAGAAAGCAAATGAAATGATGGAGCTCCAAAACACAATGCGTTTCCCGAAAGAAAATAAGGAATGATGAAATCCCAGATAAAAACTACTCCTCAGAAATGTTTCGTGTTAGCCAATTGAACTCTCAGGACCACACACTCCTGCTTAACAATTTAGCATTTCATCTGTTGCGTTTATAATTTACTTAATTTCCACCCCTCCCTTCATGTAAACTTTAATAAAATCAGGGATTTAAACAAAATCCCCAGTGGTGTGTACTTTCAGAATTGGGCAAAATCCCTTTATTATGGTAGACTCAGAATAATTGTTTCATTCTCTCCTTGAGAGAAAGCCAGGATTGCTAAGCCTACAGTGGTGCATAATATGGTAAATCAGCTTAATGATGTGTGAATAAAACTATGTTAAGAAAAAGGGGGCTTGTTTTCCTAGATTCAAAAGGGTAGAGAAAAAAAACAATTCTGGGTGCTTCAGGGAGACTGAAAAATCTATACCACAGAGTTCTAGGATTTTTTTTTTTTTTTTTTTTTTCCTACAAAGCCTTAGAACAACACGAGAAAACTGAAGTATCTTGGACAAAAGGCAAGCGTACGAATAACCCACTGGGAAAGAGACCTCAGCTTGGTTTCATATTTACACATTATATCCAGAAGTTAAAATTTTAAAAACCACCAAAGACCTAACCTTGGTTTGAAGGGATGGGCATGGTGGTTGGAGGGAGAGCTAACTTTCCCCCCTAACAACATGAAATCCCAGTGTTGGCTGCAGTTGTCATAACAACTGTTTTTAAAATAAAATTTGTAGTATTCATCAAATACTGGCATCCAAAACACGGTACTACCTAAATATTATTAGCTATTCTCATCTCCATAAAGCTAACTTGTGTGGCAAAGGGAAGAAAGAAGGTGGAATCTGAGGTCACAGCAGAGAATGGTCAGTGGAGGAGACAAGGTTTCCAAGAATGCCCACTGTCCGCATTTGCTCCTCTAATTTCTCTCATGAGCCATGTCCCACCTGGGCAGGAGAAGAGACAGGTGAGACAGAGCTGAGATGCTGGAACAACTGTAAATGGCGCAAGGTGCTGTACACTAAATTAGAAACCTCAGGAATTGTGATTAAGAGATTTGATTTCAAGGAAATGCGTCTCTTCAGGGAAAAATCCTCTTATAGAGGTTTTTTCCTAACGCTTTAAGATAAGTTTTTAAGCATTACAATTCTTGCACATGAAGAATTCAAACAATACAAAAAGACTGTTTGGTGACTCATAAGCTCCTTTCCCATCCCAAGTTCCCACCAAGCTAACCCTGATACTAAGTTTTATTCATGTGCAAGCATATATTTTTATTTTCAAATATTTGTGGTAGTATGCATACTGTACCTGGCTCTTTTCACTTAACAGGTCTCGGAGAATATTCCAAGTATGTCAAGGGAATGGCTTTATTCTTTTTCATAGCTACGGAGCTCCATTCTCGATGGTTGATATTTAGATTGTTTCACATGTTTTGTCCCTATAAATAGTGCAGCAACAAATATGTTTGTCCTTCTTAATTGCTCTAGTCTTATCATGGACACCCTTGTCTTCTATATTAATCCTCACTAGCTTTCTGATCCCCATATTTCTGCCCGAATAATCTATCTCCATGGCAGGATCGATCTTGTCACACTTTTATATTAACCAAACAGTTCTCCCACCATACACACAGAACACATCCAAATTCCTCAGCATATAAAAATGTACCATGGGTAGGGTGCCTAGGTGGCTCAGTCATTAAGTATGTGCATTCGGCTCAGGTCATGACCCCAGGGTCCTGGGATCAAGCCCCACACCAGGCTCTCTGCTCAGCGGGAAGGCTGCTTCTCCCTCTCTGCTTGTGTTCCCTCTTGCTGTGTCTCCTTCTGTCAAATAAATAAATAAAATCTTTTTTTAAAAAATTACCATGAAGTCCCGTCTGGGTTTTTGGTCAGACTGCCACCCCCCCACCAAACATGATGTTCTTGCCAAAACATGAGTTCTTAGAATATTTTTAGCTTTTGCGTTGATCCATGCCCTTGGCATTACTTACCATTATTCTATCCACAACGTAGAACTCTTCTGCTAAGAGTAAAGTTAGTTTTTACAGTTAGCTCTGAGCCAGGATCCTTCTGGGAAGCCATATCTAATCTGCTTGCTGCCATAGGTTTTCACCTGCTGGTCCCAGATGAGACTAACCCCAGACATTAGCAATTAGCACACCTGCAGCTGTTTGTATGAAGTCGGAATTGATGTGGAGCTAACATTTGCCTCCTGACACCTTGCCTGAATCTCCGATCTTACTTTGCTATGGCCCCTGCAACTCAAGAGATACCATAATCAAACTACCTGGCAAGTAAAGGAATATTCAGATAAAGTTTCTTCCCCAAGGCTACTCTGCTTCCTACTTCACTGCCTTGCTCTGATTAAAGATGCAGCCTCATTCTCTGACTCTTAGAAGTTAGCCTTTTAGCCCACTTTCATTCAGTCTGACAATATCTGGCATTTCCATTCTTACCAGTCAGCAACTTTCCTTCCTCCAAACACCTTCCCTGGTATTATTTTACCCAAGTTAATCATCATATTTCAATTCTTTTTTTTTTTTAGAAGATTTTATTTATTTATTTGACAGAGAGATCACGAGCAGGCAGAGAGGCAGGCAGAGAGAGAGAGGGGAAAGCAGGCCCCCTGCTGAGCAGAGAGCCCGATGTGGGGCTCGATCCCAGGACTCTGGGATCATGACCTGAGCCGAAGGTAGAGGCTTTAACCCACTGAGCCACCCAGGCGCCCCTCATATTTCAATTCTAAAGTAAGATGATATTTTCCAGCTGGTGAAATGCCATTTCAACCCTACAAAGTTATTTGCACAAGAAAAATTCACATTTGTTCATTGAGGAATGTTCTGACAAATACCTGTAACAGAAATATGCTAGTAGGGGATGGCTCTTTGTTCCTTTTCCAAAATCTAACATCACCGGGTGCCACAGATAACTGAATAGAGGAGCACAATTTTTAAACGTGATTGTGGCTAACTGGTATACCAGTCATGCATTGCGTTCAAGGGTGCAGCTAACATTGACACAATGCCGAGCATAAAGAGAAAGATCTTTAATCAATGTCATTTAAAATGAATATTGAGTCTGATTCCTCCTTTCTCTCCACAAACACTCATCAGGAAAGAAGGGGTAGTATTTGCTTTAGAGCAAGGTCACTTTTACGGGCAAATGGATGGACAGACTATGTGTCATAATGAAAATAATGAGTGAACTCTGTTTTAAAATGTCCCCCATGGGACCAACTGTTAGATTTATTTGCTTTACTAGGGCATTATCTACAAAAGAGCAATATTAAAATACAAACATCTCTCTTGGCAGGGGCAGCAACACATTCAAGCAAAGAAAAAAATCTCTATACGTTTGTGTTTAGCAATTGCTGTTCTGTTTAAGATAATTTAAGGTAGATGTTTAAATAAGGAAAAAATAAGATATAACTCCTTTAAGAAATAAACTATTGTAGAAAAGAATATTAATCAGATACTGTTATATGAAAGGAAGCAGAATATAAATGAGCATTTTAACATGATCTCATTTTTATAAATGAAAAAATATGCAAATGCCAGACTTTCCTTCCTCCCCCCAAAACTAAAAAAACAGGCTCTACAATGTTCATAGTGCTGATATCTGAGTCATGGAATGTTGGAGATTTATAAATCTTCTTTTCAATTCTTTCTAAAAAAATTTTTTATGAACATACATTTCTATAAGAAAATGTCCATAGAAGTTATAATTATATGTATATATCTGTGCACTTTTCTGTATATGTCTTCTTGGGAGTCAGGTTTTTCCATTTCTAAATGTTGCTACATTTAATTAAAGTGCACTCTCAGTGGAGATGAGCATTTAATGTGAAGGAGAATGAATAAATGGGATTTGAAAGGGAGAAGTATTGTACAGATACTTTCTCTCCTGATAGCTGAACCATGTGGCCTAAGGGAATTTTTTTTTCTTGGAGCCAAATGAATTCAGGGCAGGCGAGTGAGCAGAGAAGATTTTGGGAATGCTCAGGGTATGTGGGCATCCCTTGCTTTCTTCCTGAGGAAACCCATGAAGGTAATAAAATTAGAGAAAAACTGCCTACCTGGGTTTTGACATCTAAGCAAAAAAACTTCCTGAGTCATGGGAGTGGCTATGTAGGTTTTTGAACAGCTGAAATATTGATGAAAAAACAAAAGTTCTCTCCAAGAAGAAAAAAGACGGGGGGAGATTAAATAGTAATAATTTCAACTGCACATAAACTTCATTTGTTAAAAAAAAAAAAAAATCAATATTGGGCACCTGGGTGGCTCAGTGGGTTAAGCCTCTGCTTTCTCAAGGTCCTGGGATCGAGGCCCACATCGGGCTCTCTGGTCAGCAGGGAGCCTCCTTCCTACCCCCCACCCCCACCCCACCTCTTTGCCTACTTGTGACCTCTCCCTCTCTGTCAAATAAATAAATAAAATATTTTTTAAAAATCAATATTTACTTTTTTAAGTAAAGTGTGATGTTTGAAGAGGGGAAAGCACATTTGGATGACCACAGATCTTTCTTGATATGCAAGGTTATCCAGCCCCTCTCCCCTCTCCTGACTGTCTCCATGATTCTCTCTCCCATACGGTCAACAGAAAACAAAGAATATGCCACAGCTGTCTTGCCCCAGTGAGGCTGTGCTGGCTTAATTGCATTGGTTTATACTGAGCGATCTAATCAAATAAAAGTGCAGGCTTTTAAAGCCTTTCATTTCTAAACTCTGAGTGCAGCAGTACATCAATTAATAAAAGAGAAGTATTTTTTTAACTGAACAGTACTTTTTTAGTTTATAAAATGCTTTTATATTTTCTCTTTTCATCTTCAAACCAACTCAATTTAAGTAGGTATTTCAAGTGTCCATCTCTAGTTTTTCCGTGCTCGGAATCAATTCCTCCCACTTCTTCTGGTAACATACCTCAGTTTTCCTTTCACGGGGCATGCCCCTCCCACTTGCATGTGATTCAGACAAGACTGGCCTTATCTCATCCCTAAATCCAAGTGTGACATATGATTAGGGCTTAAGCTGTGTATTCCATCTCCCTGGCCACGGGGACTGGTTCAGAGGAAGACACACGACTTAAATCCATCCCATAGACTAAATTCTGGATTATTCCTGAAGTTTGTAAACCAGAGAGCTCTAAGCTGAAAGCTCCCAGCAATCACTGTGACTGGAAAGGCTGTCTCTAATGGTGCCAACCCACAGGAAAGCAGAGCTGAGAGACGGAGGGGCACAGTGTCCTGATGAAGCTTTTAAGTACCTGAATCAGTCACAGTTGAAGCCAAAGATACCCTGATGCTTTTCAGTTACAAGATGCAGTAAGTCACTCTTTTTTTTTTTTTTTAAGATTTTATTTATTTTAGAGAGAGAGTGAGAGAAGGAGAACAGGAGATGGGGGAGTTTCAGAGGGAGAAGGAGACTCCCGGCTGAGCAAGAAGCCCCATGCAGGACTCGATCCCAGGATCCTAGGGTCAAGACCCGAGCCAGAGGCAGACACTCAATGGACTGAGCCACCCAAGAGCCTCAGTAAGGCACTCTTATCCTTCATCCTGTGTGAGTTGAGTTTATGTCACTCACAATCAAGAGTTCAGCAGATACAGTCTCTACCCTTTACCAACCCTAGGAAAAATAGAGCCACTTGGTCTATTACAGCCCTACTCTGAGACACTGCTGGTCCCCTGAAAGCAGCTACCTGAATTGTCTTTTAGTGCTTAAAAGAAAATGAGTATTCTAGAAAGAGGGGGTTGATAAGTCATAACTCATGAAGTATGAGTTATCACAAAGATAATAGCATCTATTAGCAGAGATCCACTCACTGAAGCCCTAAGTATTAGCAGGCAATTTGTAAGGGGACCAATTCTGATTAAGCAAAATCCATAGGTGTTAGAATACAGTTTCCAATGGTCACTTCTGAGATCTTTGCCTAATTTCTTAATCTTCTGAATCTGCGTGTCCTTATAAGCAATAAGTATTAAGAAAATCAAGATTTATTTTTTAAATAAAGCATGATGTTTCAAGAGGGGAAAACACATTTTGTTGACCATACACCTTTCCTGATATGCAAGCCTAATGTTCGTGATAACGCTCTCTTCTTCAAAGTGTTTCTGTAAAGACCTATGATACTATAATACAAAATACTTAGCACACTGCTGGGCACAAAATAGATTCTCAGTAAAGAGTAGTTTTTATTAATAACTTGGGAGGTTTTCAATAATGTGGAAGAGTAGATACTCCCAGGAGGATAATCTGATAGGACACCCTGACCAACGTGAGGAGGTATAAAGCCATTGAAAAAGTCAAGAACGGAGTGACTGCAGTTCACAGAAAGTAACTAAGAAGGCTCTAAAGATGAATATATTAGAATCCACCATGGGTCCAGTACTGTCAAAGAATGTTCTTTTAGATTCAGGGACAAGTCTGGATTAACCAACCATCCCAGTTTACCTAGACTGATGTATTTCCTGGAACTTGAGACTTTCAGTGCTAAAACTAATAAAGTCCTGGATAATTAGGAAGGAACTGGTCACCTTACCAGCTACCACATGGCTATGTTCCCTGAAAAGTGAAAGCTTCACAGCCTGGAAGGGGAACTATCTACCAAGAAGGGCATCTGAATGCTCCATTGTCACCACAGAAGACCAAAGGTTATCACTCTACCACACTCCAGGAGAACCAGTGCCCAGAGCGCCAGGTAGGAATTTTAGAGAGAATTAAACTAACGACCATTAGTTCTTTTATTCCATCTAATCCCTAAATGATTAACAACAACAAAATAAACTAAAATCATTTTTAACAGTCTCCTATTTCAGTTATCAAGTGTTGAATTAAAATGGAATGCAAATGCTAAAAATTTAACACACTGCTAAAAATGAACAAGTCTAAAATATTAATAGCAACTTTCAATGATTTATAATGCCCTCTTGGGCATATTTTATGATTTATTGATGTCATTTTAGCTGCTCCATGGGTGACAGAGTCACCTCACTGTGTGTGCTCTGGTGGCTTTCTAGGCTGGTAATTCAGAAAACCACACTCTCAGACCTTTACTGCATGTGCCAGGCTACAGGTGATACAGAAAAAAGTAAAGATGTTCATTTTTCCCATAAATCAGAGAATTGTGGGGCTAAAAGGGCTTTAAAACTGATTGTGTCTTGTTTTCTCAACTTCATGTGGGGTCATACTCGCGCTATCTTCGATGAATATGAATTTCACAACCTCCCTTATTAATTTATAATGTCAGTCTTTGTTGACAAGAAATTCTACTTTAGAGCTAACCCCATTACACTTTCTGCATCAAGCGAAGCCCACTTTCTGGAGAAAAAACTCATGATTTTGTTGAAAGTTCACTTCCCTTCTTTGGCCTAATAAACTTTTTTTTTTTTCCAAATCTTTCTGCCTGTCCCACAGATATTACCGCCCAGCCCTCCACTTTATGAGTCCCTCAATAGGTTTTCAAGCACTCTTTTTTGGTACCTAGTCTACTCTAATCAAAGTTGAATCTGTCTTTTACTTTTTTCTTCCCTGACACTGTCCCCATCTCTCAGCTGCTTCTCCCTTTCCAGAGACTGAAAGATCCCATCCTGTCCCCTGGAACAGCTGGCCTTTGTGTTATCACCTCTCCAATGACATATGTCTAGACCACGTCTAAACAGTGATGACACAGGCCTATAATTGTGGGAAGTGCCCCATGTTTAATAATGACCATTCCCCCTTCAAAACTCCAAACCCCTCAAAATAGCAATGTTGGGATATGGGGAGCTTTCTGAGAGCCCATGAAATTAAATCACGTTGACAACTGCTTGCCTCCCAATTTAAAATCATAATCCAGACTCAGTACTCTGTGTAGTATTAATAAACTAGAAAATAAACAAGCAAGCCAACAGAAAGAAACAATAACAACAAAAACCCAACCCTCAGAGTCTTTTACTCTGTGTTTATTTTTCTAGATCCAGCCCGTGATTTACTTTGTGAACTCTAGTTCATTGTTGCTGACTCATGGTCACTGTATTTTTCTTCACCACAGACATAGTCACTTCTTATCTTATTTTGATGACATCTGTTTTTCCTCACTCTGTTAAAACCTTATAATTATGTAGGCAGGACCCAATGATCCTAAAATACAGTATGTAATTGCTCAAGTTAAAACTCTGGCCAACAATTCACCGCAGGAACCAAAGGCTACATAGAGGCATGGTATATAAATTTGCCACATTTCTTCTTTATCTCAGACATTGAGAAGAGGTGATCACGTTTATGAAGGTGTAAGTACACCATGGTTACTCAATATGCATCTGTTTATTGCGTGACTATACGTAATTAAGCACCTGTCTGGTTGTAGATGGGCAGTGAGTACCCAGCCAGTCCTGGTTGCGAGTATCAAGCACAGTTGAAGGTCAGTAGCTTGAATGAGGTTGACTGGGATCTCTCCCTTGAGTAGTGGGAGGTGTCAATTGGGACCCCCGGAAAGAAGCTCTGAGATGGTTAGGAGTACAAAATGTTTACTCTACTGGTGAGTAACATTTGTGTAAACAAAAAGAGGAGTGGGATTGGGTGTGGGAAGTTGTCACACTGGGACACCTACCTGACAAAATCTCTGCCAGCCAGATGAGAAGCTCTGAGCAAAGAGAGGTCTCAGAGGGACCAGCATTGGAGGAGGTGGCCAGGCCTGGGGGCCTGAGAAGGGTTTGGCCTGGGCCCCAAAGCTGAAGCGGACCTGAAGAAGTTAACAGCTGGAAGTGTCAGCTAAGCCCAGTCCTTGACAGTGCGCAGCACGTTCTTTCTTCAGAGGGAGTCTGAGAGATGTATCTCTGTGTCTGCTGCATAGGCCAAGACAAAAAAAGTACAGGAGAGCCATGGATCCAAATTAAGTACACAGAGCCAAAATTCTAAACTTGGTGAAACAGGTTCGAACCAAATGAAGGTCAGGATTTTAAAAGGTGGGAGCCCATTTTATAGCTCAGGAATGACCTGAGCATTAGGTCTGACACCAGCTGGAATTTAAGACTTTCTATTATAGGCAAGAAAAGCCACAGGCATGGATGGGTCATTTTGCCCAAAACTGTCAGGGCTGTGATGTAGAATTAAAACCATATAAAACATTCCATAACTAACTCTGCTTTAAGTAGGGACATGACTTGAAAACTTTGGGGAACATATGCCATTTGTTCCACATTCTGTTGCTTCATAGGAAAAGCCAAATGGGCATAGATACCACAGTCACACACATGAATGAAGTCGGGTGTGGTGGCTGAGGAGACAGGTTCTGGAATGAGCTAAGAAGTCCAAGGACTTACTGCAGTGTTTGGTCTATAGGAACCGCATAAGAGATATTGTTACTACTTCTGTTATTGTAATTGTTGTTATTTTCATCTTGAATCATCTTGGGCAGGCACATCACTTGAGAACCTGAGGTTTCTAATCTGTAAAATGGGAATCATGACTATCCAACTGCCTAAAGGCCAGATCATCTTTCAAAGTCCTTCTGAACTTGAGAGACGTCTATGACTCCATCATGATCACAGGAAGGTAATGGCTAGGACTTGACCAGCATTTCCTGTGTGTCAGGTGTTATTCTTGGTACTTGATGTGTTTAATCTTATTTAATCATCCAACAATGCTATAAGATGGGTACTATTTTTAATGTCTATTTTATAGATGAATAAACTGAAGCATGGAGGGACCAAATAACTTGCTCAATGAAGCAGCCTGGGGTAGAGTCAGAATTTGAACTTTGGTATTTTGATGTGACAGTTCACACTCTTCTCCTTGCCACTGTTCTGTCCCCATAGCCAGGCTATCAAAGAGAGAGTTAAATGAAACTAAATTAACTCCAACACAATCAGAGTGATCAGATACAGCATTTAACACATCGTGGCTACCACAGGCAATATTCAGGCTGTGGGTTCTCAAACCTGCCTGCACATTAGAGTATTTTTAAAAGACTGGAGATTTTTTTAAAAATACAGACTTCTTAAGTCTCATGCCCACAGACTCTGTCTCAGTAGTTTAGAAGTTGGGCTCAAATATCTTCTCCCCCCACCCCCTCAAGCTGTTAGAGACTAATCTGATGCAGTCAAGATTGAGAATGTGTGGGAACATGGGTTAACAAGCCACCAATCCTGCATCTAGCATGTAGTAAGTCAAACTTCTTTCCGAAGTAATTGGAAGGAATAAGGAGGCAAGGAAGGAAGAGTGCAAGGGCAAAATAGACAGAGGGAAGAAGAGAGGTTGGTTGGTGATGGAGGAACAAGCAATTCTCCCTAAATCCCACAACACACATCCTTGTGTCTAAGTGGTTTCCTTGCTTGAGTTGTAGGATGGAATCATGTATCTCCTGAGCCACTATTATTTAGGGGGTTGTTTAATGGCACTTATGTAGGAAATATCTTGGAACTACTCAGTGGAGGAATGAATCTATTTCATTGTACTTCCATGAGGGAGAAAACTCTTTCAGCTAAAAGAAGGTGAATAGAACCGTCCACATCACCCAGGACTACAGAGGGAGGACCACAGCACAGCTGGAAGAGAGCAGGTGGATGTGGGACAGTGCTCAGATGAAAAGGAGAGAATGGAGGGACAGGCACAGAACCCAGAGTTGCTCCCAGGTATGCAGGTAGAGGAGGAGATTCATATTTTCCAGAGTGCTCTACACCCAAGCAGATCTACAGAAACAACTGGTAAGAACTGGACCTGAAGCAAAATTAGCCATGACATACATAGGGCCAGAGAACAGTCTGAAAAGAGCAATATGGACCCATCCTGTCACAGAAAGCCTGGGGCACTGAAGAATATGGACTGTGGTTGAGGAAAAGAGGAACCCAGAACAGATACCCTAACAGAAAATATTCCCTGAGCCATATGTACAGAGGAGGGAGAGAATTAGGTTAAATTCCATTTTAAAATAGTGGGAAGTTTGTTGTCTGTTTTGCTGCTAAACTTGATCATTAGTTTTAATTCCGGGGTTTGGTTTCAATCAGTCTCAAAAACTTATTTTATTATCTTTGTAAAGCCCTTGGTTAAAAAGATTCTCAAAAATACCATACCTGGGAAAAATAAACCCAAGCTGAACATTATGATAGGGTTCTGCTGCTGTGCAGCTTTAGTAAACAAAGAAGCCTAGAAAACAATGCCTCGAGCTTTCTTTTGCGGTGAGTGTAACACATTACACAGCATCCCTCAGAGGCAATGGAAAGATAACAGGTTAGCAAGCAATGTGAAAGGAATCACTCTCTCTGTAAACAGGGTATTTTGAATTGAAAAAGATGGCGTAATGTACCAGACGACAACAGACACGTGAAGAACCCTGGGTTTGAATGAAGTGAAATCAATAGTTGAAATGAGGAAGCATGTAAGAACAAACAGATGATCATTTTTAAATAAAGCTCTAATTAACATTTATCCTTAAATAAAATATCGCAAATTCTACTTTCCTTGTTACTTCACATCCCAGAACTCTTCAGGGACGCACCAGCTAAAAGGGACTAACCACAGCAGTGAATAATTCATGTGGAATATAGAGCCATAGAGAAAAAAGAGAAGAGCAGTTGATTGGTTTTTTTCCCAAGAAATTGTTAATGTTGCATTACATTTTATTGAACCAACCTCAAAAAATAACAGAGCCTGAACATTATTATCCCTGTTATTACCTTTCCTTTCCAAGTGCCATATCTTGTTCTCTCTTGAGTTGATACATTCTGATTACTTTTGCTTACTTTAGAGATTTGCTTTTTCTAGTGAAAAATGCTTGACTAGAACCTCTCATATTCGAATTTCTTCACGTTATAACCACTTGCTATCAAACTTAAATAATCTCCCTTATCTTATTGGATCCATTTGTTCATTTCCAACCCACACCTTCCATTTAAATTATTGAAGTGGTCTTTAGTGCCCTTTCTCCCTGCCTACAAAGGACAAATGTGTCTTTCATTAGTCACAGTCATGGTGACACCCCCCACGTCACCCAAGGAATCAGGACAGCTGGCACAATGTCTGCAAATACAGCTACAGAAGAATTGAGTGTGACCAGAAAGATTCCGAGAGTCCAGATTTCCAGGACCTTGAAAACAGCTGTGATGGAGCAGACGGTCCATTTAGTGCGAGTCACAGATGTGGGGCCTGGTTTGGGCTATTTGCCTCTTTTCATTTCCAGAAAAGCTTCAGCAGCCAGTTCCGCCCTGCGTTTCCTATCAGGCTTATCACTGTCTGTTGAAAACTGTATCATGCACCCTGGTGTATGAATCCAGCAATGCACCAAGTGTTTTTTTCATTTGGGTTTTTGTTTTATAGTTTGGGTTTTGTTTTTGAGGTTTTTACTTTTGTTTTTGTTTTTGAGGTCCATTTTTGATTTTGCTTTGTCTTTGGCTATTGTTCAGGGAACCTAAAGTCAGAGACCCTTATGTTCAGTCTTAAGCTCTTATGCTTTTCTTCCCTATATTTGATTTAAAAAACAAAACATAAAAAAAACCAACATATTCCAAAAGACCAGTTTATGTCGTTATGTCTTTGTCAGTCGTGGAAACTGCTTTGGTTCAATAGGGAAAACATGGGGAGGGCTTTAGGCAAGGAAAGGCATGTCAGGTCCAGTCCCTCCCCTTTGCGCTCCTTCTCTCCCTCACCTTTTATCATGAGGTGCTTAAAAATAAACAAACAAATATATATACATATATATGTATATATACACATAAACACACACACACACACACACACATACGAACAGCAAGCAAGCAAGCACTGGTCTCTTCATACATTCAAGCTGCTATAGTAAAAATACTGTGGATAGGATGGCTTAAACATCAAACATTTATTTCTCTTAATTCCAGAGGCTGAGAAGTCCAAGATAAAGGTGCCTACGGAAGTGGTGTTTGGTGAGAGCCCACTTCCTGCTTCATAGATGATCATCTTTTCACTGTATCCTCACATGGCAGCAGGGGCAAAAGTTCTCTGAGGTCTCTTTGATGAAGACACTAATCCCATTCATAACCATAACCTAATCACCTGCCAAATGACTGCCTCCTAATACCATCACACTGGGAGTTAGAATTCCAACATAGGAATTGGGGGAGGGTTGGAGCCACAAACATTCTATCCATAACAACAGAGATGCTAGTGTCTGATTTCATAGAAGGTTTCTTGATTTGCAGCCAGCCTTGTCCCAGGAGGGTTCCTGATGCCACACTCAATGTCCTTTTAGCAGGAAATCAGTTTATCTCTTGGATTCCGTGGCCCACCTCTATAAATACAGAAATTCCAGGATTCTAAATAGTCTCAGGAGGGAATCCTGCTTGTTCCTATTTCACTATTTTCCAGCACTGGAACTAGATGTACTCTCTTAAAGCCAGAGCAATTCGTGACATTTTCTAAAGCTCACTGGCATAGAACAAGGAGGCACACCAAAGGCATACAGAGCTGTAGCTGAGGCCTGGACAGCCTGGAATGGCTTCCTCTGCCCGATGCTGCTGTTTCTGCTGGTGCTTAAGTAGGGTCCCAAGTGCTGGGCTGAGGCTGGCCTCTGCCAGTATACACCCCTACCTAGGTTACAGTGGTTTTTGTAGATTCCATGGAGGGACAGTCCAATCTCTTAGTGCTCAGCTCAGCCAAGAAGCTCCATACCAACTTTCCTGGGCTTCCTACTTCAGCTCTTTAGATTTCACTCCCCAGCCTTTTCCCCAAGTCAGGAGTCTTATCCAAGATGCTGGTGCCAGGAACTTAATGGACCCCGAAACACCAGACCTTTTCCTTGTTACCCCCTAGAAGTAGAGCCTCTTTGTATTTTCAGATCCCAGCCTGGGTTCAGATCCTACTACCAAATGAGTGAAAGAGGAGAAAAAACTAACCCATTGCTATTATGGGATCTCCAACCCCTACACCCTAAAGTCCGTCTAAGTACAAAGCAATGATTTACTTTTACGTGTAATGTTTTTTGTTGTTGTTTTTTTTTTTTTTAAAGATGAGTAGCAAGCCAAATGCGAGAATTTTGAAAGACTTTCTGGGATCCATTACACGTGTGCTAAAAATGCATTTAATTGTATTCATATATGCTAGTGATGAAAGCCTTTGCTTCTAATGGTAAGGAAATGAGGGAGGCAAAGTCAGAAAACAGTTGTTTTTCATAAAACAACACACAGAACTGACTCTTTAAAATATGACCATTTGTAGATTTCAAAATATAAAAACAAAAAAAAAGTAAGAATAAACACCACTGTGAGATCAAACAAACAAAAAACTTTGCAGAGAAGTAAATCACATGCAAACTCAGAAAAAGAAGGGCTTCAGAATTTTCAGCAACAACACTAGAAGCCAGAGGCAATGAAGAAATGTTTTCTGGTTTTTGAGGAAACTAGTTTCCAAATTAGAAATCTGCTCTCAATCAAACTCATATGTCTTGCTGTAGAACCAAGATACCTTTAGGCATACAAGGCACATTGGCCAGGTTAAGCTAATACAGCAGAAGTTATTCTAGACAGTTGCTACAGTTAAATATTTGTGTTTCCTCTGCCCCCAAATTCAAATGCTGAAATTCTCACCCCCAGTGGATGGTATTAGAAGAGGGTGCATTTGGGGGTGCTGAGGTCATGAGGTGGTGAATGAATCTCATGAATGAGACCAATGCCCTTCTAGAAGAGACCCAAGAAGGCTCTCCTGTCCCTTGCACCATCTGAGGCCACATGGAGAGGTCAGCAGGCTGCCAGCTGGAAGAGGACATTCACCAGAACCTGGCTATGCTGGAGCCCTGATCTTGGACTTCCAGCATCCAGAACTTCGAGAAATAAATGTCTGTTGGCTTTAGGTTTGTGGTATTCTGTTATAGCAACCCAAACTAAGATACCAAATCAAGCCCAAAAGACTAGTTAGAAGATAGAGAGAGCTCACAGACTGGGAGAAAAGGGACCACCCTTCTAGGGCTGACACCCCAGCACAGTCCTGCCCACTGAGGGAGTCAGTGCCTCAGACAGAAGCCACTAACTCGGGACACTGCTGTCCCAGGGGCCAGTTCCAACCTCCGCCTCTGTCATCATCTGGAGGCTGCAAAAGCAGGTGCCTCGGTCACACTCTGGACTCCAAAAGCCTGCTGGACTGCCTCACCTGGCTATGCACCTGCCATGTGGAAGCCTTGGCCTTGCCTCTCTCCCGGGTCATACAGCTCTGGATCCAGAGTCTGATTCCAGCATAAATGCAGCTGACTGGTAGAATCAAAGCAACATACCTGAAACCTCACAACTGGAAAATGACCTAAAAATGTTCTTTGTTAAGAATATAGAATTTAGGGTTATGTGGATGGCTCAGTCGGTTAAGCATCTGCCTTCGGCTCAGGTCATGATTTCAGGGTCCTGGGATCGGCTCATCAGATTCCCTGCTCAGGAGGGAGTCTGCTTCCTCCTCTCCCTCTGCCTCTGTGCTCTCGAATAAATAAATAAAATCTTAAAAGAAAAGAATTTATAATGCAGGAAACTCTTAAAACAATGAGGAGGGTTGTTCAAAAACGTAGGGCAGCCTGAATGGCAAATGCCCACTGCACACACACTTAAAAAAACTCTGCCCCTTATAGACTCTTTGTAACAAAGCAACCAAAAGATACTACTGATGTTTCAGCACCAAAGAAGGGAATGAATCCAGGAAGAGAGAGACATAAAGTCAGGAAACAGGAGATCTAACACGAGGAAGCAGGCAAAAGAAGTTCCTGAGACAATGATGAAGTCCAAGTCCAGGGTGAGCAGGAAGACGAAGTCTGCACAGAGGGATGGGAATGGAGAAGGGGAAGAATCTGCTAGATTACCCGAAGCTTTCAACTCATATCAAAGTGTTCAGGGACTTATGAAAGGCACAGAGAACACTGAACAATTGGGGGTGAGGGCAGGGAGGGAGGGTGGGGCAGGCCAGCATTAACCCTCAGAAACTAAAAAGATATTTAAGAAAGGAAATGTGATCTTAGCATGCTACGTGTCTCAGGCATGAACAGGACTTGCACAGGCATGGTAGGATAAACACTCCTTACCGAGGTTGGAAGGAGCCCAGAAGTCTGTCCCAAGGCTGGGGTAAGAAGGAGGAAGGTGCACTGAACGGAGAACACAGTGGGGTACAAGCCCTGACTCTTTATCTTCTACTTTAGGAAGCCAAACATAGTACCTAACATTTAAAAACCAAGAAAGAGTGATATACACATGTTACTAAGAATGTGGAAATAAACACCACAAGAAAGCTTTTTTTAAAAAAAAATTATTTTTTTTTTTTAAAGGAAGGTTTCTTTCTGGAGTTGAAAATTGTTGCCTTGAGGGCACAGAATATTGGGAGTAGGAAAAGGTGAAGATTGCTGTTTTTCCATCACAAGCCTGACAGCATAATTTCACTTTTAAAGTCTTGTATATACATACATAGGTATGCACACACACTGATACACTCAAACATATTAATTAAAATTTTTAAATTAAACGTAGGAGAAAATAACTCTTGTGGTTCATTTGTAGCCTTCCTCTCTTAAGATTCATGTGTCTGCTGTCTCAGATTCTCTCCCCTTTCTGTGGCACACCTGCTCATTCTATAAACCATTCTCTCCTCCTGTCAAGATGACAAACTACGTTAGCCACTGGCTCCTTCCTGAAATCAACCCTAAAGAAACCACAGAAGCCAGAGGGAAACTAAAATTTGAGGAATTAACAACAAAGAATAAAATAAAATAAAACACTATGAAAAGTCTCTGGGAAGCCTCCAGACTCAGGAGATGGATAGGGGGCAGGGATGGGGCAGGGGGTTGGGGCAAGAATGGCTTCAGCCTGGGGGAAGGCAGCCAGAGAAGGACAACTCTCTGTTCTCCTCTTGCTTCTCCTCTACACGGACAAACAGCATGTTGATCACCACGGAAACTGGCAGCAACAGCTGAGGCTGCAGAGGCCAGCCCAAAGGCCCTGCAAGAATAAAAGGGGATGAAGACCGGGAATGGATACTGACCAGCTTCCCTTGGGTATCCACCACTGAATACTCTCCCACCCTAAACCCCTAGGACAAGGACAGCAAATCTACAGAGACTGATCTGCTTCCAGAGTCTAGAGGCTGTTCACCATTTAAATGGGAAACAAAAGTTATTTCTGGATGGTGGTCAAATGGGAATAATCACCAGCTGCCCCATGGCCCCTAAGGCTCTCTTCCCTGGTTTTAACTCACCTACAGGTACATCAATTAGAGTCTGGGCTATAGCCACCTCCCAACCCATAACCACGTACGGTAACTGAGAGTCAAACAGAGGAGGGGTTCTTGGGACCAAAACACAAAGAAAAACAGCAAACTCAATAGTATAGATCATCTGAATCAGAATTATGAGAGGACACAGACTGAGAAATTAATGATGATAAATATACTAAGAAGTTAAGGCTGATGTCAGTAATATGAAGTAAGACCAAGAAAACTGTTTTTAAAAAGGACCTAATTGAGTGTAAGGTATGAAATATGTAATAGCTGAAGTGAATAAAACAATGGTTAAGATATAAAGCAAGATGGATAAAGGTGATGCATACATCGCTGAGTTGAAAGATCAGATGGACACGGGCACCTGGGTAGCTCAGTAGGTTAGGTGTCTGACTCCTGATTTCAGCTCAGGTCATGATCTCAGGGTGGTGAGATCAAGCCCTGTATCAGGCTCCACACTGGGCATGGAGCTTGCTTAAGATCCTCTCTCTTCCTCTCCCTCTGCCCCTCCCCCAACATGCATGCACAGGCCTGTGTGTGTGCAGGAGTGTGTGCGCTCTCTCTCTCTCTGAAACAAATAAATAAATCTTTTTAAAAGAAAGAAAAAAGATCAGATGGACAAGTGCTCCTAGAAGTCAGCAGAAAAGGGTAAAGAGAGGAAATCCTGAAGAAAGCTAGAAGATGTGGACAGTGGGAGCAAGAGAGCTGACACCTGGGAGCAGTGGCTTTGTATCCACTTGGCTAGGCCAAATCTGGTTTCCCCAAACTCTATTTCCTGAGCATTTCCATTGGCGTGGGCCATAAACCAGGTCCCTGTGAAGGGTTTGAACGGTACTGTCACTAACCTGCTAGCTCACCTCCTTGGTGCAAAGCAGCCGTGGGGTTTCCTCCAACCTCTGCATGTTGCACAGATCCTCACTACAGTGTCACTGACCCCTGGCTCAGGTGAAAGGCTCTGGTTTCTGTAAGAAACACATACAATTAAGGTTAGAGGCAACAAGAACTAATGCGAGTTTCTGTCTGGCCTCACAGGCTCCAGCTTGAGCTCCTGAGTCCCAGTAGGTCTTGTTCACCCCCACTTCACTTCCATCTTCTGTTCTCAACCTCTGGATCTGTAGTGTGACAGCTGCAGTTCTGGACACAAAGGCCACACTCCTGCAGACACTGTATGACCAGTGTTCATGCTTCATGAGGTTAAATCCCTGCAATACATGTATTCCCCTTTCCCATTCCTATCATACTGATGTTATCTCGGTTTTAGCTCTAGCTTGTTTCGGATACATTTGTAAAGTTGTTCTTTTTCTCACTTTGGTCCTTAATAAGAACATAAACTTGACCAAGAAATTGTATCCCCTTTACCATATTTCTTGAATATTAAGTACTGTTTGCAATACCTGTTTACATTATCATATCCTTCTCAGTCTTATTTTAAAAAATATATACACATCTATACTTATATTTATATTTAAGCCATCACATTGGAAAGACAATTTGGCTAACCATAAAACTCAAGGTTCAAATTTATTTTCCTTTAATATTTAGAATGTATTTTTCCATTTGTCATCTTGTGCCCACTGTTCAACCTGATTCTTGTTCTTGTTAATGATCTCTTCATTTTATCTGGAAGTTTTTAAAATTCTTTCCTTGTCTTTGATAGTCTTGAGTTTTACTCTGATGATTCTTGGTTTGGGGTTTTCCTTATCTCTTTTTCACTTTTGCTCTCTTTCTGTATTTGGGTATAATAGAGTTCAATCGGAGAGGCAGAACCATTATGACATGGGTGTGTTTGTGTGTGTAAAATAGCAATTATACACACACACACACACAATTTCACTAAATTACTTGTCTAGTTAGGAGAAAGATACAGATATTGATAAGTTTAAGAAATTAAGAAGAAGAGGGATGCCTGGGTGGCTCGGTTGGTTAACCATCTGCCTTTGGCTCATGCCATGATCTCAGGGTCCTGGGACTGAATCCCGCATCTGGCTCCCTGCTCAGTGTGGAGTCTGCTTCTCCCTCACCTTCTGCCCCTCTCCCTGCTCATGCACATGTTCTCTCTCTCTTTCTCAAATAAATGAATAAAATCTTTAGAAAAAAAAGAATAAGAACAAGTAAACATGAACAAAGGGCTTAAAGACAACCACACTTGAACAAAAACAAAATAGTTTTTTGAGCCAACAGAAAACAAAAAGAAAATGCAGTAAATTGAAAATAAGAGACACAGTAGGAGAGCTAATTTCTAACACAAAAGCAATCACAATAAATGTAAATGCAGTTAACTCACAAGTAAAAACACAAGTGCTCTCCAATAGTATTAAGAAATAAAAACAGGGGCACCTGGGTGGCTAAGTGGGTTAAGTGTCAGCCTTTGGCTCAAGTCATGATCCCAGCATCCTGGGATCAAGCCCCACCTCTAACTCCCTACTCGGCAGGGAGTATGCTTCTCCTTATCCCTCTGCCTCTAACCCCTGCTCATGCTCTCTCTCTCTATCAAAATAAAGAAATAAAATCTTAAAAAAACAAAATCCAAAATATATTGTCTGTGAGAAACGTTCATAAAACCCAAATACACACAAAAAAACATCAATGATAGTAGCTGACAAAAAGGAAGTTGAGATGAAAGGTAAACAAAACAATAAAGTAAGAAGATATAACCATCACAAACCTATATGGACCTAATAACAGGTTATGGTAACTGACAGCATACAGACAGAAACATATAAATAGTTGTAATTATTAACATGCAATTAGCAGAAATGCATTAAGAAAATAAAAATTAAGTAGATTTTTATCTAATGCTATTAATTATACTGTCCAGATCTTTAATAGGTATGTTGTGATGGTATGCTGTGCATAATATATATCTTCTGATATATACATGCCATAATAGTTCATGCAACAAATAGCAAGCAAATATACATTTTTAGAAACATACACATATTAACATGAATGTATCATATCTACAGGAAGTCTCAATAAACTCACCAGGAACAATGTCCTGTATATTATATCTTCCAAACATAATGAAATAATATTAGAAATACATAATAGAATTTCTTTATATGTCTCATATTTTGAAAACACCATATTACTAGATAACTCATAAGTTAAAAATGAAATTATAATCAAAATGAAGAAATATCTATGGGCACCTGGGTGGCTTAGTTGGTTCATTGTCCTGACTCGGTTTTGGCTCAGGTCATGATCTCAGGGTCATGAGACTGAGCCCCAAGTCAGTCTCTGCACTCAGCAAAAAGTCTGCTTGAGATTTTCTCTCTCTCTCTCTCCCATGAGCTCTCTCTCTCAAATAAATAAATCTTAAAAAAAAAAAAGGAGAAGAAATCTAGAATTAAATGAATATAAAAACACAAAATATATGGGGCATCATTAAAGAAATTTAGAAGAGCACATATATATTTAAATGTGTTTATCAGGAAACAATAAAAGTTTAAAAGAAATATGCTCAGCATCCAACTCAAGAAGAGATTAAAAAAAAGAACATCAAAAGAATCTCAAAGGGGATGCCTGGGTGGCTCAGTGGGTTAAAGCCTCTGTCTTCGGCTCAGGTCATGATCCCAGGGTCCTGGGATCGAGTCCTACATTGGGCTCTCTGCTCACCAGGGAGCCTGCTTCCCTTCCTCTCTCTCTCTCTGTCTGCCTACTTGTGATCGCTGTCAAATAAATAAATAAATATCTTTAAAAAAAAGAAAAAAAGAAACTCAAAGAAGAAAAAAGAATATTAGAAAGGATTTGATTAAAAAAAACACTATAATAATTTAATAATTTTTTTAAGTGGCAGAGATTAATAAGACTAAAAGTTCTGTTTTTGAAAAGATAACCAAGACTGATAAGACTATTAGGAGGGGCGCCTGGGTGGCTCAGTCAGTTAAGCAACTGCCTTCAGCTCTGGCCATGATCTTGGAGTCCTGGGATCCAGCCCTGCATCAGGGTTCCTGCTCAATGGGGAGTCTGCTCGTCCCTCTCCCCCTACCCCCCGACCCCCGTTTGTGAGCTGTCTGTCTCCCAAGTATATAAATAACATTCTTAAGAGAGAAAAAAAAAAAAAAAAAGACTAGGACACCTGGGAGGCTCAGTTGGTTAAGGGTCTGTCTTCAGCTCAGGTCATGATCCCAGGGACCTTGGATCCAGCTCCACATCAGGCTCTTTGCTCAACCAGGAGCCATCTTATCCCTCTGCCTCCTTCTCTCCCTCTTTCTCTCTGAAAAATACATTTTAAAAAATCTTTAAAAAAATAAAAAAATTTAAAAAGACTGGTAGGAAAATAAATGAGTTAAAAAACTAAGTAAAACACAATAAAAAATTGAAGAGGAGGAAATAATTATAGATTTTAGAGCAAGCATAGCTAAAAGGCACAAATTGCCAGAAAATACACGAAATGCCAAACTGGCACAAAAAGAAAAAGGTAATTTAAAATAGATTCAGAAGGATTAAAGAAATTGAACTGGTAGTTAAAACTCCATCCCAAAGATCTCTAGACCTGGATGCTTTTTAAATGGACTCTATTAAACTTTTAAAAACACAATTCCCATGTGATATAAGTTGTTCCAAAAAATGCAAAAAGAAAAATTCTCAGTTCATTTTATGAAACTAATATAATCCAACCTCCCTTAAGGCTTCTGGAGTTTAAGCCATAATTCAGAAATTGTTCCCCACTCCCAGGTTATAGAGAATTTATCCACGTCTTTCCTGGTACTTGTATGGTTTCATTTTATTTTTACACTTATGTCTCTGATCCATTTGGAATTTATTCTGGCACATACTGTAAATAATGAATCCAATTTTCTCTATTCCCATATGGCTACATGCAGTGGTATGCTGGAGTAGGCTCATGCCAACTCATAAGAGATGATTGTTAAATTTTCAGGAATTTTGTGAGCTGATTGCTAAACACAGCCATTATTACAAAATAGAGAAAATCTATTAAGTCTAATCTACAGAGAAAATCTAAATGGCTTTGGGTTTGGTGATGACTTTTTAGATATAACACCAAAGGCGTGCTCCATGAAAGAAATAATTGGTAAGCTGGACTTCATTAAAATTAAAAACTTCTGCTTTGCAAAAGACATTGTCAAGAGAATGAGAAGATGAATCACAGGCTGGGAGAAATTATTTGCAAAAGACACATCTAATAAAGGACTGTTATCCAAAATACACAAAGAACTCTTAAAACTCAACAGTGAGAAAATTAAAAACCTGATTTATAAGAGGGATAAAAGACCGAAATAGACACCTCACCAAAGAAGATATACAGTCAGTAAATGAGCATATGAAAGGATACTATACATGATATATCACTCAAGAAATACAAACTAAAACAATAGTGAGATGACACTAATACCTATTGGAATAGTTAAAATCCACAAACCAACAACACAAAATGCTGGTGAAAATGTGGAGGAATAGGAGCTCACATTCATTGGTGGTGGAATGCAAAATGGAATAGCTACTTTGGAAAACAGTTTGGTGGTTTCTTATAAAACTAAACATACTCTTCCCATGCAATCCAACAATGGCCCTTCTTGGTATTTATTCAAATGAGTTGAAAATTGATATAAAAACATGCCCCCCCATATTTATAGTAGATTTATTTGTAACTACCATAACCAAGATGTCTTTTTTTTTTTTTAAGATTTTATTTATTTATTTGACAGACAGAGATCACAAGTAGGCAGAGAGGCAGGGCAGGGGGGGGCCGGGGGGAAAGGAAGGCTCCCCGCTGAGGTGAGAGTCTGATGCGGGACTCGATCCCAGGACTCTGGGATCATGACCTGAGCCAAAGGCAGAAGCTTTAACTCACTGAGCCACCCAGGTGCCCCCAAGATGCCTTTCAGTAGCCAAATGGGTAAACTGTGGTTAAATCAGTACTAAAAAGAAGTAAGCAATGAAGCCATGAAATGATCTGGAGGTATCTTAAATGCATATTACTAAGTGGAAAAGGCCAATCTGAAAAGGCTACATATTGTATAATTCTAAGTATATGACATTTTGGGAAAGGCAAAGTAAAAGACAGTAAAAAAAAAAAATAAAAAAATAAAAACAAAAATAAACAGTGGTTGCCAGAGGTTATGAAGGAGGAAGAATGAATCAGGGGAGAGCACAGACGATTCTTAAGGCTGTGAAACTATTCTGTATGATGCTGTAATGGTAGATATATGTCATCATATATTTGTCAAAACACACAATGTTCAACACCAAGAGTGAATCCTAATGTACACCTGCACTTTGTGTGGTTATGATGTGTCATTGCAGCTTCATCGATTGTAACATATGTACCACTCTTGTGCAGGGTATTAACAGCGGAGGCGGCTGGTGTGGGGACAGGATTATAGACGGGAACTCTCTTTGCTTTCCCCTTATTTTATTAAGAACCTAAAACTGCTCTAAAATATAAGGTCAATTTAAAATGAGAAAAGTAGGGGCATCAGGGTGACTCAGTTGGTTAAATAGCTGCCTTCCTACGGCTCAGGTCCTGATCTCAGGGTGCTGGGATCAGCCCTGTGTCATCGGGCTCCCTGCTCAATGGGGAGCCTGCTTCTCCCTCTTCCTCTGCCACTCCTCCTGCTTGTGTGCTTACTGGCTCATGCTCTCTCTCAAATAAATAAATAAAATCTTTAAAAGAAATAAAATAAGGAAAGCAAAATGAGGCCATATCTTACTTCTCTAATATGGGCAGATCCTAAAGAGCTGGGTCATACCCAGTGTTGGTGGAGAGGTAACAATATCACGCTGTGCCGGCAGGCATGTAGACAGGCGCACATTCTGTCATACAACCTGGCAAATCAATGGCACCATTTGGTCAGGTCAAGTGTGTAAACATCTAGAACCCCCTTCCTGAGTACCTATCACAGACACAGGCTCGCACACATCCATAAGGGGACATACAAGAGGCTATACTTTCAAAGTTGTCCATAGGGACAGAATATTGGAAGCTCTCCAGGGGCTCAGTCCCCAAGATGGGGGAGGCGAAGACATGCAAAGGTGAAAGGTGATGGTTGAGCAGCTAGAAAGCCAGAATCCAAATACACATAGCAACAGGTATAATATTAAAAACACAAATGGAAATAAAGAAAGCTATAGAATGAAGTACAGAATACAGTACTACTAAAAGTCAATTTTTGGATGGACCACCAAAGAACACATACAAATAAAAAGATGAACATTAAATACATTGGAAGGGTTTCCTGTGTGGTAGAAGGGGAACAGGAATAAGCATTTGCATAAAAATTTTAATAAAGTTAAAAGAAAAAAAACTGGATTAAATAGCATCTTTGTGTAAAGCAATGCTAGTAAGATGCCATGAACTGAAGAGTGTGGTTAAATTAAACTTCCACACCTGAAACCCAACTAAAGACAAATGATGGTGATGATGATGACAGACAGATAGACAGAAAAAAACCCAATCTCTCTCTACTTGTGGTCCCTGAAACACAACCACTACTACCACCTGCCCCCAAGAGAGTTCCATTTTCAATCCATCTGACCTTGGTCTTATATGGAACTTTGAAGATCTTTATACAGAAAGAATTGAGAAGACCTTTTGATTTCAGGAAGTCAAATCCATCCAACAAACTTCTACTGTCATTTCAGTAAGTCTTCTCCCACTTTCCACATCTTGTGCTGCAATTTCTGATTTCTCTCTCCCCTGCTCATTACAACCCAATATGAACTATACAAATGCGAGAACAGAGGAAGGGTCTTCCTACCTAAGGGGAGAGAAAGCATCTCAGATAGAAAAGATGGCATGTGCAGACACAAGGTGGTATAAGAACACATTTGGAGAGCTGCATTCAGACCACTTAGAACTCTGGGATGACCACGATTTAGAGTGAAAAAGAGAGGTTCTAGGAGATGAATCTGCAGAGGGATGCAGGGTCAGATCATTCACAAAGGATTGTAGGTGACGCTAAGGAGTTTGAATTCAGACCAGAGGCAAATAAGGGGATACTCAAGAATGTCAAGCAAGGAAGGGAGGGATTTGATTGGATTTGTGTCTAGAACCATCACAAAGAGTCTGTGGAGTATGGAGAAAAAGGAGGGCAGGAAAGGGGGAGCCATTAGAAGGATGCTGCAATGGTCTATACTAGAGCATTCATGGATTTAACAGAAGGACCAGAAAAGCCTGACTCTCTTCGTGGATTTTGTATACAATTGCAAATTGACAGGGCTAGACAAAATGGTTTCCACAGGTCCCTCCCAGCTTTCTGATGATCAAATCCCACTTATTTTATATTTAATCAAAGAAGGGAGTGATGAGGCATAAGCTAGAAAAATTTGCAAATTTGTGATCAATATGCAGAACTCACATTCAGCAGACAGAAGGCATTAAAGGCTATACATGATGCTGATTGCCTAGATAATTCTCTGTGATCAAGCACACTTTACAATTAATGATAATTTTTTTTATTCGGGTGATATCTGCTGTTTTTAAAAGTTTTCATGTTTGAAATTTTATGAGAAAACTCTGTTGAGTTTAATGCTGAATATTCTAAATAGTAGCAGAAATATTTTAACATCACTAGAGTCACTTCTGCGTCTCCCGTCACAAATAAGATTGGATTTGATAGAAAAATCTAGGGCATTGCCATGACAATTACCAGGCTTAATCTTAGTTCCACTCAGGCTTTATTATAACTCCAATCAGACAAAAAGCAGAGAGCTGTAAGGGGCAGGGATGGGTGCTCACCTCTGCCTCTTGTTATCAGAGTGTCCTGACTCCAGTGGTAACACAACATGACATTAAGCCACCGGTTCTCAACCCTGGCTGCATGCTGGAATCACCTGAGGATCTTTTACAAATTGCTGATGCCGAGGCCCTCTCCCTAGAGCTTCTGATTTAATTGGTCTGGAGTGAGAAGGTTTAAGAAAATCTTCCCAGGTGATTTTAATGTGCAATCAGGGTTAAGAAACACTGCACTAGGTAATTATCACAGCCAATTCTCAAGGTGCCGCCCAGGGATGCCTAGAAGTTGGCAATGCCTTCCAAGTGGCTGCCAGTCTGGATTTTTGTGTGTTTGGATGCTTTCGTGGTTTGGCAAAAATAACAGAATTATCACATTAAAAGTAAATCAGTTGTGTCATTGGTATCCCATCTAAAGGGCATTGGTGTTTTCAGAGATCCTGTTTCAAAATTTTATAGGATTGTTTTTAATGGAGCAAGGAGGAGTAGGGGAGAAGAGAAGGGGAGAGGAAATGCAGAGATCCCACACAAGGGTGTGAGAACCTCTGGGTTTAGGAAGAAGTTGGGTACAGTGCAAGCAAGTTAACAGGTGGGCAGGACAACGTCCTCTTCCCATATCACGCCTTTGGGGCATTTTGAACTCTCTCATAATTACAGCCTTCTATTTTATAACACGGAATCTGAAGATTTTTTTAAGGATCATGGATCATAATTTTGCCAAGTCACCTATTAGGGTCTCTCCCTCTCTTTTCTAACAAGTCTGAAATCAATAGAAGACTTCTACCACATCTTTTAAATACCACAAGTAGGTCCAGAGTCTTGTTTCTGTAACTGGACAATTCTTATATCTTATTCATCAGGCTGGAACTGTTTCTGTTGTTCGTCTTTTTTTTTTTTTTTTTTTTTTTTTTCCCAGAGACAGATACCATCCAGAATTTTTCTGATATTCTTGCTTTTACCTTTTGTGGCTGAATCAAAGAAGCTAAACATGATACATACTCAATGTCATTTCCTTCAAGACCTGGGCTTGAACTACTGAACAAGCAATTCCTGGACTCATTCAAACACTACACTATTTTCCACCCTCCAAAACTACTGATTTCAACAAGAGATCCATCCTACTGAATAACAACACTGAAGGAGAAGTGAGAATACACAGACCTCACCTTGTAATGGAAGCCCAGAATCTCATTCTTGATCATCTTCTGTACCTGACTACAGATAGTCCGAACTGTAGCCAGTTCCTTTCTTTTTCCCCACTGCTAGAGAATGAATGTTTGTGTCCCTCCCAAATTCCTCTACTGAAACCTAATCCCCAAAGTTATGGTATTTGGAGATGGAGCCTTTGTGAGGTGACTGGGTCATGATGGTGGCACCCTCATGAATGGGATTGGTGACCTTGTAGAACAGATCCTGGAGAGTCAGCATCTTTGTACCTTCTGCCACGAGAGGACAGTGAGAAGACAGCCATCTGTGAAATGGGAAGCAGGTCTTCACAGGACACTGAATCTGTTAGAGTGTTGATCTTGGACTCCCAGTCTGCAGCACTGTGAGAAATGCATTTCTGTGGTTTACAAACCACCTTGTCTGGGGAATTCTATTATAGCAGCCTATGCTGACTGACACCTTTTGTCAACCTGGAGCCTCTTCTTTTTCTTCCCAAGGAGACTGAGCTCTGTATTTATTAAAATGATTTAAATCTCTGGGACCCTTCATAATAACTATGTGTCCCTTCACAGTGATGTTGACATTTTCTGGCATACTGCAAGTCTGGAGGCTTAGGATGGCCTTCATTCTCAGAGTAGATGTGGCAAACGGTTCAAAGTCTCTTGATAGTCAAATGGGTAGGGGTCTTATTTATAGTATGCTTTTCTATCATTACAAAAAAATTATCATTATATAAAAATATATTTATCAGTTTCCTGACACTGCCATAATGATGTTCCAAAAACAAGGTGACTTAGGAACAACAGAAATTTATTGTCTCATAGTTCTGGAGGTCAGAACTCTGAAATCAAGGTTCAGCAAGGCCACATGCCCCCTCAAACCTATAGGGCAAATCCTTAACTCTTCTTAGCTTCTTTTGGGTTTGTCGTTAATCTTTGTTATGCCTTGCCTTGCAGATCCAGAACTTCAAACTTTGCTTTCATTGTCACTTGGTGTTCTCATATATGTGTCACTGTCTTCACATGGCCATCTCCTTATAAGGACACCAGTCATGCTGGATTAGAGGCCACCCTATTCCAATATGACTTCATCTTAACTATATCTGTAATAACCCTTTTTCCAAATAAGCTCACATTCTGAGGTACTAGGGGTTAGAACTTAATATAGCTTTTGCGGGACACAATTCAATTCATACCAATACCCAACTAGATTATTTAGGATTTTTTTTAAATGTATGAAATCTAAATTTTTTAAAAGAAATGCTTTGATTAACCACTACATGCCAAAATAGTTTTTGATGAAACTATATCACTTCTGGTACTCTTTGCAAGAGGCCCAAAGGTGAGCTGAATCTCCATGACAAAAAGAGACATTCTTGACTAAAAGAATACACCTTCGGGACTATTCCTCTATAATTCATCTTCTTTTTAATTAAAGCAAAAGAGAACATGGGAGGAAAGTTCTCTGCTGCTTACTTTCTACCAAATTTTAGTTGGGAGTTTATCTTAAAACTTTGAGTCACATTGGAGAGAAGAATGTTTTCAAGGAATATGCAAAGTTCCCAACTTTATTAGTGTATAACATGAGAATCTAAAAAGACTGAGGGGGAAAACCACTCTAATTTTCAAAAGCTATTCTTTTTTTCTGTTCGTGGTACTTATGACACCTTGAATCAGAAAGACCTTGATGATATAAAATGTTATTCCTCAAGGTTTTTTACTGGTAAAATGACCCACATTTTTTTCTGTGCTATTGAATGAAAGTCTATCCTTCATTCTACTGAACTAAAAAGAATATCCCTATCAAGGAGCTCATGTCATGAAACCAAAGAGAAAGAAGTTTAGAATTTTTAAACTTAATGCTAAAAATATTTAATTGATGATGAAAATATGGATAGGTAGGCAAATATCAAAACTCCAAATAGTATTTTCCTTCCCTGCTATTGCTATAAAAGTATAAAGCACTACTGAGACAAAATGAGAAGATGTAGAGTAGAGCAGCCCTCACTTCAAAGAACACTAAGGATTTCCCTGGGGTTGGAATGTTCTCATCCACACCACACCAGCCCTAGGTCAATATGGTCATGCTCAAGCCTTCCAGCGACAGCTATGCCAGAAATTCAACTCAGACTGTTGAAAAAAAAGAAAGAAAGAAAGAAAGAAAGAAAGAAAGAAAGAAAGAAAGAAAGAAAGAAAGAAAGAAAGAAAGAAAGAAACAACAACAAAAAAAGGTTTGTAACTAATTAAACACGGCTGCTCAAAGTGGCTCAACAATGTCACCAGAACTCAGCTCTTTGAACCTTCTTTTCCCTTTGCTTTCTTTGCACTGGCTTAACTCTCTACATGGAAACACCTGGCAGGCTTACACCTTCTAGCTTCAAGTCCAACAGAAAGGAAACACTTTTCAGTGGTCCAAGAATGATCCATGCCACTAGAGTATGTGTCGTCTTGAACTGTGGCCAAGGAGATAAAGCCTTTACTGGGCATCCTGAGGACAGCACCCACTCTTGGAGTTAGATCAGCATTACCTGAACTCCAAAGACTGAGTGGGGGAGAAATCATGCCTTACACAATGTCAGGAGCTATTACAAGAGGCTCTGAGTCTGGACAGGCAAAAACAACCAATGTCCATTTCAAATGAGGATAAAGAATACAGAAGACGAAGAGGTCTGCTTGAAGAAATGAACCAGAACTTCGGTCTCCTCTTTTGAAAGCTGTGATAAACACAAGCAATTAAATGTTAACCTTTCCTGTGGCCCATCAGAAGTAGTGTGTCAAATAAGAAGTACTCTCATGTACTTCTTGTATCTGTGCATGGACCTCAGAAACATTACATTAAATTAAAAAAGGCAGACACAAAAGGCCACATATGATTCCATTTATATGAATATGCAGGAAAAAAGTCCATCTGTAGAGACCAAAAGCAGACTGGTGGTTGTCAGGGATCAGGGACAGAGAAGAATGGGAGGTGACCACTTTGAGGGTGATGAAAATAATTTAGAACCTGATAAAGTAGCGCCAGTACAACATCACGGATGTATTAAAGCCATTAATTTGTGCACTTTTAAATAGTTAATACTATGTTATGTGGATTTCACTTCAATTTTTTTTTAATGGGAAGAGGGAGGACTCTACCTAGTCCCTGTGCAAGACTTAAACTGGGTAGAAACCCTGATCTTTCCTCTCTATCTCTGTATTTGATCACCTGCTTAAGTGTCAATGGAGGTTCACTGACCTCTTTTTTTATCACGCATTCATCCCGCACTCAAGAAAATGGTCTTCCCCTTCCTTGCTGCTCTGACAAATCCAACCATCCAGAAGCTTACTGACCATCAAGTTTTAGGTGTTTTTAAAGCACTTAGACTTCGACTACTCACTCCCCCTTCACCCTCCCTGGCTCCAACAAATGAGAAGCTGGTAAGCTTTGGCTTAGGCTATATCCTATTCCTTCATTTTCTGCCTTCTACTGAGGTGCTACTATTCTCAGAGCATGAAAGTTTAGCTAACACTGCATTGATAAAGTCCACTTTTACATTTTGTAAATTCTGGGAGAATCTCAATAGATACAGGCCCCATAACAACTGGCCAGAAATGCTTCCAGAAGAGAGTCCACTCATCTGAAGGACAGCTCTGGTGGGTTTTGCTAAAGCCTTTATTTCTGTCGAGTGTCATGTCAAATCTTTGGCCTGAAGTTTCTAAACTCTGCACAGTTACCAGAAAATTGGTTGGAAACCACACAGAGTCAAGCAGCTTTAGGAGTAGTGTGTGAATTTTTATCTGGATCCTGCCTGTGAAACTTCAACAGCTCAAACAAAGACAAGAGTAATTGTTTAAGACATATTTTAGGAGGAAAAATAAATTGGTATAGTGGGCACGAATCTCAGTGAATAAATTCTAGGTGTCAGAAATAAAACTTTATTCTTCTGTAGTAAAACCCAATTTGTATTTAGAAAGCCTAATGCTCCCAGACAGCAGGAAGTTCCCTAGTCAGCTGGAGACCCCTGGGCCTTGCCCTTGGGTAGCGTCAAAGTTCCAGAAGGTCAAAGTTATGTCACATTTTGGGAAAGGAGGCATCTGGCCCTTGGCTGCAGGATGGGTAGGACGTCCCCTGATCCCATCCATCTGACTCCATCTCCAACTTCCAACATATGGGCATCTCCATCATTTTGTGACTCCGTGCTCCATCAGGACATGGAAAGCCACAGAAACCTACAGAGCTGTCTATACCTTCCAGGCCTGGATTCTGTGCAGAGACCTCGTTCTCTGGTCTTTCAAGTTCAAGACTCTGCCTTAAAGTTACAGGGCCCTGGTGTCTCAAATTGCTCCATTTCTTTCCAGGTTTTTACCAGGTCCCCAGCATTCTGCTTGAGAAGCAGGATGCAGAGACTTTCCCCCTGGAATGAACAAACTCTTGTCAAACTTGCCTCGCATCAACTTCCACCTTTCCCCACCACCCCACAGTGCACACAATCACACAGGGACACGCGCGTGCACACATACCATGCTAAGGAGAATCCCCTAGTGGGGAGCCCAGAAATGCCTAGAGGCTTGAATGGGAGACAGGGCAAGGAAGGGAATGGGAGGATTTCAGTGTATGTTTCTTTAAAATATATTCATTTTTGTTTTGTTTCTTATAATATTGCAGACTAGAATAACATCATTTTACATACTACTTGCCCCCTGCCAAAAGAAATAGTGCATAGAATACCAGACATAAGAATACATGGAATTTCAAGATAGTTACCATGATACTTTTCTCTTTTTTTCTTCTTTTCTTTTCTTTTTTTTTTTTTTTGAGATTTATTTATTTATTTATTTGAGAGTGAGAGTGGGGGTGAGAGGGGAAGAGGGAGAGAGAAACCCAAGCAGAATTTGAGCTGAGCATAGAGCCCTCACACAGGGCTCAATCCCACAACTCCAACATCAAGCCAAAAGCAAGAATCCAATGCTCAATGGACTTTGCACTCCAGGCACCCCTACCCTGACTCTCTTCTACCACCCAAGCTGGGGCACTGACTTCCTCTGCATAAGCCTCTCTGTACATAAGCCCCATCCTAGAGGGGATCCATTACCACCTAGGACACCTGCATATTACACACTCAAACCTCAACATGGATGTGAAGGGGAGTGCACTCTGCCTTAGAAAACGCTAAAAGTAGTTTATCCCTCTTAAATATCTTCAAGACAATCTTAACACACACTTCAATTTAAGGAGAGGAATTTGGTTCAATGAGCATTGAATGCTATGGCATTCAATTCTCTGTATCATAATTTTGATAAGTGCCATGTACTATTATTAAATGTATGTGTTTGGATATTGGCTGGGGAGAAATAGGTTTTGCTCCCCAACTGAATATTAAACTCTCAGATGGTGTTTTGTTTTTTTTTTAAAAAAACATGTATGTCTGTTCATTAACAAGTGGGGAAACTGAGTATCTCCTCTTCCCAACACAGTGGAAGCAGGAATAGCTTGTCTCCATCAGTGGGCATTTTTAACAATGAAAGCAGGAACTCACAACTACTGCATACATTTTTTTTTTTTTTTGCATACCTTTGTTTTCAGCTGAATCAGTCCCACTATTCTTGGGTGTTTGGTCCTCCTCCGCAGCAGAGAACTTTGCTCTAGCAGTAGCTCTGGTCAATGGAGACTTTTTTCAGTCAACATACAATTTATACTACCTAAGACATTCTTTGGCGCCTGAGTGGTGTGGTTCTTCCCACATGAGAGCGAAGAGCTCCATGTTTTTTTTTAAAGATTTTTTCTTTATTTATCTGACAGAGATCACAAGTAGGCAGAGAGGCAGGCAGAGAGAGAGGAGGAAGCAGGCTCCCTACAGCGCAGAGAGCCCGAATTGGGGCTTGATCCCAGGACCCTGGGATCATGACCTGAGCCGAAGGCAGAGGCTTAACCCACTGAGCCACCCAGGTGCCCCAAGAGCTCCATGTTTTTACATTCTATTTTTTTTATTCTATTATTTTATTTTGTGTGCACAACATGATGCTCTGTTTATGGAAGATGCCTCCATAAATGCTTGCTAAAGAGGATGGATGAATGAAAATCATCCACTATTAAGGCTAAAAGGATCTTGAAAATTTACCTAGCCTTTTCTGAAACCTTCAGGCAGGCCATGCACTCAAGTCAATTCAAATAAATGAGAACTTACTCAATTTTTTTATACCTCCAGCAAAAATTACTAAATCCATTTTCATAAAAGAGTATTAATGTGACAATGAACAACTCTATCCAAAACTTCCCCACCGCATTGAACGTGACTATGACAAAGAGAACACACACCAGACTGAGGATCAGGAGTTGTGCCCTGGGGCCTGGCTCTGTGGCCCACAGGGCTTGACCTTGGCAGCATCGCTGACCCTCCAGGGAGTTTCCATGTTTCATCTGTAAAATTCCATGTTTCATCTGATCACAGGACCTCTAAGCTCACTCACACTCAAATCCTATTAATCCTTTTCATTTGCGTGCCAGGATAGGAAGAGAGAGGCTCTTTTCATATGGTATGTATTTTTCCCTTGGTTTATTTGCCATTTTAAAGGGAGAAAACACAAATGTTTTCTTTTACTCTCCTGGGAAGACCTGAAGATTTGCGGCCCCTCCTATCATAATGCTTGATCACTCTTCTTAGGAATTATCTTATAAACTTTGTAAGATTTCCAGTAGGGAAAATAGAAAGATGAATCAATCTTGCCTCTGTATGGTTGATCAAAATATTCTTTTAATAATGGGATACACAAAACATGACTTCCTACATGGACATCATCAATGTTTTGTAGGTTTGTACTATAGGTTTCTGCATGAGAGTACGGGAATGTTAATAAATCTTATGTTGTGCGATTCCCATCAAAAAAGACAATATATGTGGTGTTTATGCAATTGTACATACTTCATTAAAAAAATATTCTTGGGGCACCTAGGTGACTCAGTTGGTTAAGCATCAGACTGTTGATTTCGGCTCAGGTCAAGCTCTCAGGGTCATGGGATCAAGCCCCAAGCATGGGGCTTGGCACTGGGTGTAGAGACTGCTTAAGATTCTCTCTGTCCCTTTCCCTCAGTCCCTCCTCCACTTAAATATATATATATATATATTCTTCTATATAGGCAAGAACTTGCATTTTAACTAGGCATTGACAAGAGACAAGACTGATTTATCTTTCCTCTTACCTGGATTCCAGAGAAGCTCCAGTTATTCCACCACTATCCGTCAGAAGGGGAAATGTGACATGGGGGAGTCAAGCTGGAAAGAAACAGTGATCTGAACCGATTACAATTAAAATGTATTACTTTTGCAAATTTAGAAACACAGAAGAATATGTGAACATGCGTCTAGCACCTCTCCTGAGACCTTGGAAGGACGGAGTCCATGCAGATGAGGACTCCGATGGGTAAGCGTCACTGGCTTCTCAGTAAATTCACCTCTGAGCTCGCATTTCACTGCAAATCCTTTCTAGATCAGTATCTTTGCCACTTGTTTTGTTCTCACATGATATGTGAACTGCCAGGTCAAAATTCTTTGCACAATAATCCTTTCAGATAGACATTCTATATCACTTTTTATATTCTCTCCAAATATGTCTAGTCTTTTGAACTTGACTTTGCAGCCATGGTTTTTCAAATATTTTATCATGCTTGCACCTGTGTGATCTACCACAGACTGTGCACGACTTGAAAACAAGGAATATTTCTATCATGAGACTCAGTGGAATACTACAATCACACGTCTAATTAATGTATTTGGACAAGGTAACGTGTGTGTGTGTGTGTGTGTGTGTGTGTGCGCGTGCATGCATGTGTGCGTGTGGGGGGGGGATGGGCGGCCCTCCTCTGAAATGTTACCAAGTGTCTTTACCCACCTTTGGGTGTGGGGTCCAGAAATGAACACAGAACTCTGCCCAGGGCTCTAAATTTTTATTTTGTTCGTGTGTGTGTGTGTTTATTACAAAATGTACCTACATCTGCATCAGTTAGGAATTGAGTTCAGCTGTGAGTAGCAGAGACAAGAAAAAAGGGTGGCAAAAAAAATTTCATTCTTCCTTTTGTAATAGGAAATCCAAAGGTGAGCAGTCCAGACCTGTTAGGAGAACTCCCTATTGTCGCCAGAAACTAAGGCTGCTTTCAGCTCTCTATTCCAATAGTGCTGTTCCTTATCCTCATACTGGAAAGACGGTTGCTAGAGCACCAGCGCTTTGGAGGCCATCAAACCTGCATTCCCAGCAGAAAGAAGGATACATGAGGTGGGAAGGCAAAAAATATGTCTCTTCAAGACCTGTCCCTTTTCTAAGGAGTGTTCTCCATAGTCACATCAAGTGGCTTCTGCCTGTATCTCATTGGCAGCCCTTGCTGGAAGGAGTGAGATGGGAGGAAATCTGGAGATATGGTCCTTCTCGGGACACATGTTTACTCACAATGGGTAACATGTAAACCACTGAGGCTCAGAAACCACAAAGAAGGAGGGAAATGGGGTAAATTACCACCACCCCTGCTGTGAGACCTCAGGCTGCCCCAGGGCTATGCTAACTGTAAAGAGAATCATGGGCTGCCCCTTGCCTTGCCTGTCCCTCTTACACAGGAGCACACATCCACCTACTTCAAACAAGAAAAAAAAAAAAACAGAAACTCGTTCACACTTAGCAATGACAAAAAACTGAATTTCCCTAGAATGTGTGTTTTAACCAGGAGCAAAGCCTTGAATTAGAGAAATAAAGTCATCTTCATACATATTCTGGTATCAATAAGTGAGATACAGATCACTGAGTTTGGGAAGGAATGATTGGGTTTGGATTCCCCTGTCTCTAAAAATCAGATCACACAAAATAATGTTCCTATTTGCTCTTTTTTTTTTTTTTCTTAAGTAGTTTCTACTGCCGAGTATGGGGCTTGGACTCACAACCCTGAGATCAAGAGTCACATGGTCTACCGACTGAGCCAGTCAGACACCTTGTGTTTTTTTTTTTTTAATGTTCCTGTTTTAAGTTCAGTACATTTCCAAGCACAAATGGTAAACGTGTTACCCACCATGAATCCTCATGTTGTTTTTTTGTTATTTGCCCATAGCTCATCATTGCCCTGATTATAACTAAGGAGCATATATTTTTTTTTCTTCCTTTAATGGGCAAAAGTCTTTTTAACATTAATACTAATTGGGTTTTAGTGCTGTGGTGCTTATTGGATGTTTATTATTCACAGCCATTGAGGAGGCACGGTGGAGAAGTATTTTTCATTTCGCGTCGTGGTTACGTGGTAACAGGCCTGCTTCAACACACATTTATGTGATACGTGAGAGACGGGAGGAGACTTCTTATTCCACCAAGTCTGTCAGGTGGACATTAAGCAGAAAATGAAGTTGAGTTTCCTACGCCACAATAAAGCATATGCTTTAAAAAGGAATACAACTGCCTTTGAGTTACTGTGGTTTTATTTTGAGTATTGTGGGGTCTTCGGGCAAATATTTCTGCAAACAGCTTTCAGAAAGGATGGTAATAACTGCCATTTGTAGAGTACGTTCTGGTTTATAAAGCGTTTTCACATTTATTGTCTATGCCAACTTTGCTCTGCTCTCAAGCTGCTGGCAAATGGGATCTCGGTTTCACAGCTTTGAGATGGCTTCTGGGACGTAGCTTTTGAACTCCTTTGCCTCTAGAACGGATACCGGTGGTTTTAATAATGCTTCAATTACAGGTTTCCAGAAGCAAAAGCAAACTGACCATTTCCTGATCTTTTTCTACCCCAAAATAATGCTATTCCTATTGAAGCAAACAGCTCCCTGCCAGGAAAGTCCACGAGGAAGCAAGGATTACAGAAAGAGAGGGATATCAGAGGTAAGGATATTCCTTTCTACCTGCTGTTACTCTTTCCCTGTTCTCATTCCATACTAACTGACTCAGTACCACTGTAGGCCAACATACACACACATTTCTTGGGGCCATTAATAAATCAATCACTGAACCTCAGAGTTGACAGAAAACATAAAAGATCTGAAAACCAACCAGCCATACCTATACTTCTCAAATAGAAAAGGGACAGATTTCATCTTCTAGAAGGAGCAAGAGGATCTCCAGTTGGCTTTCCCAGGGAAGACAGTGCCACAGATAATTGGACCTCGTTTTGTCCCACCTTCTGAATATTTAACCTCTCTGGCTATATGCATGTGGCTCAAGGATCTCTCAACTTAAAAAAAAAAAAGAAAAAGAAAAACACTGAAGCATCTTCCATCTTTAAAAAATAACAATAAATTTTAAAGTTCCCTTAGATTCTAGTCATTGCCCAATACCTTTGAACCTTTTCTTTTCCAAAAATCTCTCTATCGTGTCCACAGTCGTCACTATTTCCTCACCTCTCCCCCAATCCCCAGCCTCTTGAAATCTGGCTCATTCCCACCACCACCTCATCTGCATCTCCAATGACTTCCCGTTGACAAGCCCAGGGTGCACGTAGTGATCTTTTTATTGTGAGACCGCAGCACTTAGCATGTCCACGTGGCTTCCTCTTTTTGCAGCTATGACACTGGACTCTCCTGTCCTCAGACTGCCTGCCATCTCCCCGTGGTTCCAACACCTTCCCAAGCTCCCTTCCCAGGTTCCTATCCTTGGTTCCTGTAATTCTTTCTCTTCACACCATCCTGGGTTAGCTCATTCATTTCCTTGCTCTCAATGACTACCTATGTATGGATGCTCCTTTAATCGGCACCTAGTGCCCACACTGAGACCCAGCCTCAGTCTCAAGACCTCATTTTTCTGAAAGAATGCCTCTGTTGAGTTGCCCTAAAAGTAAACATACTGTCTCCCTTTAAACCATCCTCTGTCTCTCCCCACTTTCATCCAATGGTCCACCATCCACTCACTGGCCCAGGTTAGAAAGCCCATGGTTCCTCCCTACCCTACATGTCATCTCTGTATTTCTGGACCTACCTTCTCTTTTCATTCATGCTATTATGAATTTAGTTCATAACTCTGTCACCTTCTCCCGGAACAACTGCCACATCTCCTAACAGATACCCACATGTGCATATTCTCTGGCCACAGGGATCTGCGTAAGATGAAAATCTAAGCAAAGACAAAAGCTCAAGATCCTTACTGTGGTGCAGATTCTAAGGACTTCACTACCAGCTTCCTTCTCCAGTCTCATGGTTTCACCCTGTACTCCAGCAAAATTACCCTGTTGGCAGTGCCCAGGACTCACTACTATGGTCTTCACCCATATGCTGGATGCTCTATGCAGATGGCCTATCTGCCTCTCTCTCCTTCCCCCATTCTTTATCTAGTTAAACAGTACTCAGCCTTTAAAACTGATTAAAGATGGCCTCTGCCAGGAAGCCATGCCTGATATCCAGGGATGGATGAGTTGCCTTTGCTTTGTGCCCTACATATTTCTATTCTAGAGTTTGACCCCTTTTGAAAGCTCTTCATGCATACAGATGGATTTACCATGTAGTTTACTGTGCACTGTGAAGCTTCAAGGCCCTTGCTCAAATAGACCCCTTCTAAAGCCCTTTCCAAACTAAATATTCATTTAGTTTGTGCATTCTTTCCTTAATGAGGAATTCTTTCCCAAATTTGTCTAAGTTTCAGGTCCCACAGACTCTAGATCTGTACATTTTTGTGGTGTTTGTTTATCATCTAGTTTGTGTATACTGTGTGGGCAGAGCTTATGTCTTATTTACCTTTGTCTCAACAACACACATGAGGCATTTAATAGTAGGTTGCTGAATGAATGAAGGAATGAATGAATGGTCTGGAAAACTAAGGCAAGACTGAGAAAGGAGGAAGAGAAAGCAATGAGGTCAGGACGAGGCAAGATGTGGATGGAAAAGTTCAGGACAAGAAGCTCCTTGGTTCCCTGAACAGCCAGGAGAGAAACATTGGCCAGGATACCAGTGTTAGAACAAGGCCATGAATCAGACTCATACAGAGAACAACAGCCAGAAGCTAGGCAGACAAACACAGGCCTGTAGTGTACACAGCCCTGTGGTCAGAGCAGAACAAAAAGTACAAAGACAGGTCAGTGACCAGAAAGAGAGGAGCGAGACAACCTAGGAGGAAGACAAAAATCAAACAGGAATGACAAGCAAGCACTTCCTGCTCAGCCCTGTCTGGTTCTGGGGTGACAGGTACCACCCCATGGGGCAGGGGGCAGGAATTCGGAACACCTGGCCAAGAGATGGGCTATGAAGGGGGGCACAGGAAGCCAATGGCTTGGATCGGCGTCTAGGATGATCTATTTCCAACCCTGAGCATCAAATGAAAATGGAATCATGAAAATGCTGCTGAGTTCACAAAGCCCTCTTTAAAAAAGAAGAAAAAAGGGAATAAAAAATCTGTATCCATCCCATTTTGAGGTATTCCTTTAAAGATTTGCTTTCAATGATGTGACAATGAATGGTTATGTTGTAGTATGAAACCAGGACAGCAGTTATGTAAAGGAGGCAAAAATGGCTTCATTAAAATGCATGGAGGGAGAAGCAATGGATTATAGTATAGATCGTGCTACAGATGAGCAGATTACTGAGCACCAGGCACACAGGGGAGACAGATTAATGAAAAATAAATAAAGGGGCGTCAGGAAAACAGCATGAAGCTGAACACTGGCCTGCCGCTTATCACAGACTATAAGCCCAAGTGTGTGTGGAAAATCATTTCTTTTCATTTGGAATGTTGATTTGAAAGTTAATGTGATTTGCTTCTTTACCTATTTCTCCATTTTATTTATTTATCTTTGGGATAATTAAAGATAATTTTTAAAAAACTAGAACATCAACATAGTAGAGTATCTAAGCAGGATGCTGACTCTGGAAAAATGTCAAGGGCATGGCACAGTTTTCTTAATAGTGAGGATAATCACTGAATATTATAAATAAAATAATTGATTCTTCTTGTCATGGCTTTGCTGTGTGTTTTGCCTTAACACCTGCCTGGATGTTACTTTGAAGGGAAAATCACTTAGAGTATCAGGACAACAATGGGATTTAGAGTCAGATGACCCAAGGTTGTAAAGGCAACTCTAACATTTATATTGTGGGATTTAGACAAATCACCAACTCTCTCTGAGCTTCAATTTTTGGCAAGAAAAAATGAGACCTGCTTTAATTAACTCAGAGTTTTCAGTGCATCTCTAGTGATCTATTATTTAAAAAAAACAATTTGTAAAAAGCTATACAAACATAAATTATCAATTGCATATACCACCTCCATTAGGTTTCAGCTGGATTTGGGTTACATGTAATCACTCTAAAAGATGAAGAAGAAAGCATCTAGCAATCACCTGAAAAATCACACCTACTATTTATAATGTTGATACTGACAGTGAAAAACAGTGACTATTTTTCAGAATGGCATTACTTTCCAATATTTACTTAATCACTTTAAAATTAGACTTAAAATTCCTACAATGTGTGAGGTTAAACAAGTCACCTCTTTTGAATTTAATAAGCTACATTAAAGTATTTATGATAATTATATATACTTCTGAACATGGAGATGCTTAATTAGAAGCTTAAAAGTTTTAAGACAAGTAAAAATAGATGAACTATATGTAAGAACTCTGAGAACACAGTATTGTGTCTATTAAGATCCAAGTGGAGGTGTGGGGTAGCTGCTTCTACAAGTCAGGAGTTCAGGAAGAGGATGGGGCTGGAGATACAAATTATGGATTCTGCAGTCAGTTTTGAGTCATACAGGAGAGAGTGAGTATAGCTAGAGAAGAGGTCTAAGGCCTGAGCTGCAGGACTCAGTACTGTTTCAAGACTGTGGAGAAGATGATGACCTAAAAAAGGACATTGAGGAAATCAGCTAGTGAGGTAGGAGGAGACAAGTGTTCTGAAAGACAAATGAGGAAAACAGTTTAAGAAGGAGGTAATGTCAACTGTGCCAAATACTGTCAAGTAATCATCTAAGGTATAGACTGACAATTGGCCCCTGGATCCAGCAACCTGGAGGCTGTGGTGACGTTGACCTTCAGTAGAATGGGAAGCCAATAAAAGTGGGAATGTGGAGATGTTGACCTTTAAATTACCTCCCTCTTGATATTCTGATTTTCTTTTTAACTTGAGCCCTTGCATTTTCGTAAGTGGGGAGGACACAAGAGAGATGGGGGAGAGCTTGAAATTAATTTAGCCCTTTTATTGCCAACCAACCTAATTTCAGTTCATGAAGTATCTCCATAAGATAATAAAATCAGTTACAACAGAATCAATTCCCCAAAGAGAAGGGGCCCTTGACAGACCACACGATTACAATCTCCCCATTTTCTATACCCAACACCCAACAGAATTTTGTTTTCTTTTTTTTTTTAAAGATTTTATTTATTCATTTGAAAGAGGTCACAAGCAGGCAGAGAGGCAGGCAGAGAGAGAGAGAGAGGAAAGCAGGTTCCCCGCTTAGCAGAGAGCCCTATGTGGGACTCGATTCCGGGACCCTGAGATCATGACCTGAGCCGAAGGCAGAGGCTTAAACCACTGAGCCACCCAGGTGCCCCCAACAGAGTTTTTTCTGAGTTATGAACTTAGTCACAAAACTTTCATCTTATACTTAAATGTATATTGAAAATAGCAGAGTTATTTAAAATCATAGATGTTCTGGAAAATCTGAGGCATATAATGACTGTACATACAGCTCATTCTCTTGCCTTTAGGCAGAGGTACATCTGAACCTTTGTGAATATTTAATAGTTAATATTGGTTTCTAACCCAGCAGCATTTAACCTAACAGCGACTGCGTGTAAAGTAATATGTTAAGCTAAGATCCTTATCAGGCCTTCCTTTAGGTACCAATCCCACTGCACCATCAGAGAGCTCCAACTCAGATCCCCTGGAGAGATCTCAGTATGGAACATTTTAATGATTTGGGCCTTTTTAATGAACCTAAAAATAAACCATTATATGTTCACTTTATTTTACTCCCATGAAATGTGTCCAGACAAGATCCTGCCTCCATCCTCCCATCTCATTCCATCCTTCACCCTATCCTTAGCATCAAAATGCACTGCCTGGGTTGGCCCACATTCTCTTTCAGTGTGTTCGCCAATGCGATGACAACAGCAGGTCACCATCTATATGACACACTGGTCTTTTAAACACCATCCATCCATCCCCAGGGTGAAACCATTACCATTCCTGTAATTTATCTCCATTCGTCCCTTTCTCCAGGCCAACAGCCATTTCCCCCTCTCTTCTCAAATCCAGTGGGCCATCAAATTCTAGGAAAAGACTGGCCCAATATCGGAATGATTTGACTATTCTACAGGCCTTGCAAGTTCAGTTTCTCCTAAAAAATTCCAAGCTGTTCCTTTTTTAAGTTATTATTATTCCTCTTAAAATAGAGGCACACCACCTTTCAAGATGTCCTTCTTGCCAAACATATTATTTATTCCATTTACAGTTAGAATTGTCATGCTCATTTTCCTCTTCAGTGAACTACTTTCCAGAATTTCCTTTCCTCTTCCCTATAATTAGTGCTACATAACACTGATAAAGGACCCACATTATCAAAAAGAAGAAAGCCATAGGAGCATACCGAGTATTCTCGAAGGAAAATATTCCAACATAGGCGTTTATAATATTCAAATAAGTGGTAGCTTTCTGCGCAAGAAAATAGAAACAAATTTACCACAAAGCTTGCTTCCTTTACATTCATCTATTCAATGGGTACTCAAGGAGCAGCCATTACATGCAAGATATATAGACCCTGTTGAATACAGAGATGATGGGCACAAAGCCTGCCCTGGAGAAACTCACTGTCTGGAGAGGAGAAAGTAGGACAAATCTTGTTAATACGTAGTGGAGTACAGGGGCGCCTACGTGGCTTAGTTGGTTAAGCAGCTGCCTTTGGCTCAGGTCATGATCCCGTGGTCCTAGGATCTAACCCCCCATTGGCTCCCTGCTCAGCAGGGAGTCTGCTTTTCCCTCTCCCTCTCCTCCCAGTTGTGCCTACGTTCTCTCTCTCCCAAATAAATACATAAAATCCTTAAAAAACAAAAACACATGGTGGAGTATATATTAGAGAGAGATTCTTTTCAAACAGCTTAAAGGAGGGCAGTGAGGAGAGGGTATTTGAATGGCTCTTGAAGATCAGGTGTCCTTCAAGTGGGATTTAGAAAAGTGAATGAGGGGAGAAGCTTCCGGAGAAGAAACTTGTGTGAGCACAGAAGAGCATCTGGGAGGGCATGAGTCAGGGCAGGGAACGAGGAATCCACTGCTCAGGAGTGTGCGTGAAGGTGAGCAAGACAAAATAAAGTTGGAGAGACAAGTTAGAGCCCAGCCTTGGCATGCTGAGGACGCCAGGGGAAGAATATGGCTCCATCCTTTAGGCAACGAGAATCCCTCAGGATTTTGGAGGAGGAGAAAAACAAAATGAGAACATTAATGTATAGGATGGATTAGAGTGAAGCCATACTGGAAAAGGGAGGCTGATTATAAAGTTTTTGGCCACATAGGCTGGGTCTTGATGAAGTCGAAGGATAGCAAGGCCGTAGAATTCAGAGGAAGGGGAAGATTTTAAGATACTTCATAAAATTGATAGAATCTGGCATCTGATGGAATGCAGAAGGTGTGGGGGAGGGAGAAGTCAGAGTTCGCCCTGAGAACATGGGACTGGCTGCAACAAGGATTACAGAGGATGGAAAGGTTTGTGAGCGAAACATGTCAGGGAGAGGATGAAGATGCCCAGTAGCTGCTGGAAAAACAGAAGTCTTCTAAGAAAGAATTCAGAGATGGAAGTACAAACAAATGTGGGAATCATCTGCACAGATGTGACAACCAAAGTCACGACTCTGGATGAGATTTTTAATTGAGAAACAGCCATAATTACTGTCTATACATCACAAAGTCAAATGGTGTTTTGCTAATTATCCACTTAGTTTGATGAATGTAGACAGCCAATATCAGATCATTACAGCCTAGATGCTTTGCAGATGGAGTGGCCCAGTTCTGCAGTCCACATCCATCAAATTAAACAAATCATTGTCCAATCTGCCCTTGGCTTTGTGCTGTGTCAATACAGTCAATGGGGACATGTTGGAATTGTAATTGAAAACCTGATTCAAGACCCTGCAGTGTCAGGGCCAGATCTCTGGGTTACAGTCCTTCTACCAGTCCCCCGGCCATGATACCATCCAGCAAGGGCCCACACTGTGCAGTGCCCACGGAACTCCAGCAACAGCATCACCCTCACAGGAGACTTCAACATAACACAGAGCTTTGCCTGCGTTTCACGGATACAGCAACGCGAGGCTCAGAGAGGTTGTTAAGTAACGTAGGGTCCCGTGGCTAATAACAAGTGGGGGTACAATGAAACGAGGCCTCAGACCCTTAAGTGGATGGCAGGGAGGTTTTTGTGGTGTTTGTTTTACTAAACTCTATTGCCTGACCTCTGTAGAAAAAAAAAATTAGTATTGTGCTCTAATGAGCAAAGTTGAATGGAGCAGGTTATCTGTGGCCATTGTCCATTTTCCCTTGTGGTTGCTTCTTCTGCATTCTCTGTGTTACCTCACTGAAATGGATTGGGTGAGTGAATGGTATGTACATGCACGCACACACACCCCGCCTTCCTCATTAATCTCAACCTAGGAGGCCAACTTAGGAGAGCTAGATCTCAAATGACACTTATCATCAAAACTGTAAGGCCCTATTTCTGAGGGTACTTTTCATACTTCTTCCACCGCAGGCAACCAAAACTGGCAATCACATTGCACACGATAAATCTGTAATTCGATGTAACTTTCACACACTTCAGAATATAACTTCTAAGCCAAGTATCATCATGAATTCCAAATTTCAAAATGAAGGCCACTACTCTGTATGAGAAAAGATCAGGGCAAATGAAAATCAAGGTATATTTTCCAAGTAGGCAGATGGGAAGAGTGAGCAAGAAATAAAAATCACTTTCCCCCTTGCTCTGTGCTTAGAGACTTGCAGTATTTCTCCCAACTCTGCTGGATCCTAACATGGAAGGTTCATGAAGCCATACTTAGAAAAACATTTTAAAAACCAGTAGGAGGAAAACATCCTAATAATACCTTAGCTTCAGTGCATTCTGACCTTCCACTGAGAATAGAAAAGGAGAACCACCAGCCATTTCTTAATCGTAACAAGGAGGCTTAGTGAGGCAGGTACTTAGCCGCAAATGCTTCTGGGAAATGGACTGAGAAAATAGCTCCCCGTAACCATTCGTGTCCCCTTACTGTCACTGGGATTGAAGAGTCTCCTGAGGGGGGTAAAAAAAAAAACTTGAACCATCATACAGTTGGAATTGAGACATTAACGGCCATGTCTGATGGCCACGGAACTGTCAGATTACAAAGATTACAAAGAGAGGCAAAGGTGCTTCGGAGGGAACATGTCAGCTACAGCAGAAAGTCGACATGTTACAATCCAAATTGTTTTCTATTTCTGTACAGAAACTTCAGAGTTGGTGACAAGAATGGGTGAGACATCTCTCAGACTTCTCCTTTATATAGTGGGCATAAAAACAGCAGGACTCCGCAGACTTGGGGAAAGAAGTTTTCCTTGAACAGCATGGTGCTAGGCAGCCTTCGTGTTCCCCCAGTTTGGAAGGGTAGGGAATATGTGTTACTTGTCCCCAGCTTCTTGACAGCATTGCAACAGGACTACAGTTGGAGACACATGGGCTGCTGTCTCTTGATGTGGGAAATAAAGGCAGAAGGAAATGTAGATGAAATTAAATGTCCTTATAATTTGCAGCCGATTGACAAATACTGGAGACAGGCAGCGTATAGCAGTCCTCCAGGAAACTGCCAACGGCCTTAACTGTTAATGCATTTCTAGAGGGAAAAACTACCTCAGCTTGACAATATCATGGCCTCCGTTATCCAGAGTCTTCTTTAGCACCTGAAAATTCTTTTGGAACTTTCCTTATATTTACTTCCCTCAACCCCAAATTGACCCTCATAATGTAATTGACCCTCATATGTAATTAACCCTCATAAGCCCAGGGCAGCAGCTCTTCCTGCTCCACGGGTCCTGCTCCTGAGCTTTAACAAAACCACCTTCTTACACCAAAGACAGACATCTCAGGAATTGTTTCTTGGCTCTGGACCCCAACAACACTATTCCAAAAACACATCATTTCTCACTTCAAACTTAAAATGAGCTGAAAAATAACTCAAAAAATAAGTGACTGCATGAAGCAGCCTACCCACTCAGAACTTGTTAAAGGAAAAGGAACAAATGTTTCCCATGGTCAGGAGAGGGTCGCATAAAGAACGAATTTGCTGCTTTGGTCCTGTCCCATAAGAGTTCCCAACAAAGGGGCAACCGGACCCTAGTGGAGAGAAGCTAAAGATATTGCCAGGTATCTGGGGGTTATAGAGAAGTAATCTATTGGCCATAATTTCAGAGTCTTCAGTTGGGTCCAGCGAGCTTCAGAAGAAAGGCACCCCAGGGATGGGGCTCTCCAAAGAACCAAAGCCAAACTTAAACAGCCCAGGCCCCGAAGGCCACAAATCCATGAGACAGTATCAGTCACATGAGAACTTTTCTAGTCCCCCTTCACCTCTCCTTTCACTACTATATTCTAACCCAAGAAGGGCAGGAGCAGATTCTAGCTTCTGTCCCCTGCCTGTACTAGTCTCCACCCCCGCCTCCCAGCCAACCAGGAGTGGAACTGGGGGAGGGAGGAGATCTGACTTCAAGTTAGAGTTGGAGTGTTGATATCTTATAGGCTGGACTTTCTGAATAAAAATTTTAATAACCTAAATATTTGTATGCAGTGTTTGGGAGAGACAAAATAAATTGCTCTATGCTTACCGTCCCCCCAACAAGTTTTGCTCATTCACCACATCAGTTATACGCATTTTCCTCCCACTTAGTCATTTGTATCTAGGGACTTTGGTGGGATCTGGGGACCTGCCAGAGAGGGCAAAAGCCTAGAAATGTAGTGGGACTCAGACACACACAGCCAAGTTGGACAGGCTGAGGTGGATGAAAGATGGCAAGGGGGGGTGGTTATTTAGGTTGTCACCCACATTATCAGTTGAGGTCATCTTGTCCTCTGAAAATTACATAAAATTGGCCGACACTCTCCCCATCCCAAGGTTAATGGAAGCCCTGTCTCCATGAATCTCCAAAGGCTCTCTCCCTGATTTCTCCCTTCAGTAGTTAAATTCTCAGCCTTCTCCAGGTTGCTCTCTACTCACCCTGCATTCTAGTTCTTCAGTTTGGAGCAGACTCTTGCCTCGATTTCCCAGAAACCCTAGAGGCACAGCCTTCACCTTGGGTGAGTATCTCTCAGCACCAAGCATGTGGTAAAAGAACACAAAACAACCTTGTCTTTGAACATCCTCTGGCCGCAGGGGGTGAGGGGTATCTAATGGTGGGCGTGGAAGGCTGCAGACTGACTGCACTGCCGGTCTGTGGCTTAATCCCCAGCTTCTCCTGCTCCCCTCTCCTCCTTTCTTTGCTCTTCCATCCTCCCCCAAAACCCTCCTTTATTTTTTAATGCAGACTGGCTTAGCTATCTCTTTGTTTCAAAGCCTCTTTCCAAATCGTGCCCTGGGGGCTTCATCTTATCTAAATAAAAGGCTATTTACTCCAGAGAGAAACATGCCATATTCTTACAGGCTGAAGCTGTGGCAGTCACTGGTGGTTTTAAACAGTAATAGCTTTATCTGTGCGGCAAGACCCAGCAACAGGGCTCGAATTTGGAGGGCTGGAGTGATTATGGCTATAGGTGGTGGCACATTTCAGAACTCACTGCCACCTGAGATTTGTCCCAAGGAGAAAGGGGTTCTGTATGTTAATTGAAAATATATTAAAATGCTGGTGTCACTTTTTCTGGTTCCCTACCTCCCACCTCACTCCATCACCCCGTCCGTGCCTTCCACACACACTCACTCACACACACATAGTGGCCATCGGCTGTGACAACCATCAGCATCCCTGACCTTGAGGGCATGGTACCCCATATTCTTGATTTTCCAGGCTCAGGGCAGTGGGTTTCAGCTTTAGCAGTGTCCTGGCTCTACAGTCTGCCACGGTTAAGAACTCTATCCTTGATGGTAGCATTGCCATGCCAATCCCAGCAGAGCGCCAAGAAAGAAGATCCTCTGGTGCTCACAGAAAAACAGTGAAGAGGTTAAGCCTTGAGGTGCAGCAGTTCTCCATTTTTAAAATGACATTCCTTGTGGGACTCTCCAACTTCATCGGCAGCAAGAGCAGAGTCACACCCCGGGATGAGCCACTCTGGAAATGATGACACACAAAGCTCCAAATCCTGGCTCAGCAAACAGTGCTGAGGAAGAAATGTGGGCATATGTGAGCCCCCTGTGCAGGATAGGGTGGTAGCCTATGAAAGACTGGGCTTCCTTGAGTCAATAAGAAGCCAGTCAAATGGGGGTTTGCTCACTGCTATTGACATTTGGGGCTTAATCTGGTATGATTACATTTGCCATCAGTAACTGCTAAATCCTGAGATACTCAGATTACATGCTGTAAACGGCTTTTGTCTATATATCTAAGAAATTCACAAAGATACAAGGCTGAGCTGTGGTAGAATTATTCTGTGACTTTGACTCATCCTACTGGCCATGTTTTCCAGAATGCCACTGGAGAAATTTCCACACAAAACATTAAAATGGGTCATAAGACCCAAGCACCACCTATAAACATTAGGTCAAGTGCTTTACCTACCTATCTCATTAAATCCCTACCATGGCCCTAACAGACAGGTGTTATAATCCCCATTTTAGAGAATTCAAAAAGAGGCTCAGAGATTTTAAATAATTTAAGGTCAGACAAGTGATAAATATTGAAACTGCTTAATCAAAGACATGAAAATAAACACTAAACTAGACTAACCAAAAGATTCTGGAACATACTGCTTTAGGTTTAGGCCAGGCTCCTTAGAAGCAAAATTGGAGACAAGGAATCATGTCCAAAAGTTCTAGGGAGGAAGGCCTCCAAGAGAATATTGATTGGCAGTAAGAGAAGCAGGACCGAAACAGCAGGAGGTCAAGCAAATATGTGATCTCAGGTAAACGCCCACCAACAGTTGACTTCCAACTGATCCCAAAGGGGAGTTCCAGTATATAAGCTACATCTCACAGTTGTCCAGGCCAACCAGAGGCACTCCTATTCCTGTCAGTCAGGGCCATCCCCTGAGGGGGGAAAAAAAGCCCCAGGCCTGGCCACGGAAAGAAAATCACACCAAACCCACTGGCATGTATAAACGGTAACAAGGAATCTGAGGAATCTGGCCAGGGTCCAGATATTGTCTGCTGAGGCATCCAATGGCAGAGCTGGCCCCCAACCACCTGCACATCCTGAAAGTCACACCCATGAAACAGACTGTTTCCATAATTTGGGCTTCTGACAGACTGTGTATATGCATGAGAAATAAAAAAGATTTAGATTAGACTTTTCCTTTACTGAAACTGGTCTGTGATTTGAGAGCCCAGTATTTTCAGGTCCCATAAGGGGAATGAGAGTGTGGTCAAGGAGGCAGGTTGATAAGGCCAGAGAGTCTGTGGCCTTGCCCAAAGATGACGTGTCCTCCCCACACATGTTCCACTGCCTGTTCTGGGACCCTGGGCCAGTCATTTAATTATGTGACTCTCAGTCCCCCTAGAGTGGGGGGAAAAAAGGAAATACCCCAGAACTTGCTGGAATAAATGAATGAGATGATACCTACAAAAGTGCTTTGTAAAAGGTCATGATATCAGTATTATTAGTAATACTAGGCTGTAGTTGGATTAAATACAGAAAATTGTTTCCATTCAAATGGGCTGCAGAGAGGTAGACATGACTGTGGTTAGATGTAAATTCCAGAAAAATGGTGTTTTTTCTTGTTCCCAAAGCAGCCTGACCCTGCCTACTCCCTGCTGTCTCTATCCAAGCCATCATCCAGCTGGAGATTGGACGGATTTGTAAAGAAAGCTGCCTTGAGCTTCAGAAAATCCCAGCTCACAATGACACAGACCAGTCAGTCCCTTCAAAGGCTCAGGACTCTTTGCCTGCTGGACCCTGAAGGGCATGCACCTCTTGAACCTTCACACATCCCGTGGCCCCAGCTCTCTTTGCTTTCCCAAGGCAACTCACACTGAACACCACAGCACCTCCAAAGAGAATATGACATGCTCAACACCTGACATGAAGTTGCAAAGGACATAATGTAATAACCATTTCCCCACTGGGCACAGCCTTAACCCAAAGGAGGAGCTCTCAAATATCTATGAAAAGCTGCTTTCAGGGTGTGGGGTGGAGATTTCAGCACCCAGGGCAATAGTGTGAAAATTACACCAGACACATCGTTTATAGGAAGAATGTTTCTCCTGAGAGTGACTTCCAAGTGTAGGGCACAAGGGACCTCAATTATTATAGAATGTTTCCTTCTCAACTATCTTTTGAGCCCCTGGATAAAAAATAGACTTTGGGATCAGAACAACCTAAGTTTTATTCCTGACTTCACCATTTATCATCTATGTGACCTTCAGCATGATCTGAACCTCAGCTTCCCCATCTGTGAAATGGGATAAGAAGTCCCTCCCTCATGAGGTCATTTTAGGAATAAAACAGGCTCCAGCACCTGGAGCCTTCAGCTCAGGTCAAGACCCTGGGGTCCTGGGATCAAGTCCCACATTGGACTCCCTGCTCTGTTGAGAGCCTGTTTCCCCCTCTGCTCTCTCTATGTCTCTCATGAATAAATAAATAAAATATTTTTTAAAATAGAGACTAAAAAGCAGGCAAATAGCTTAGCACAACTCCAACTACAGTAGCAGACGTTCTACAAATGTTATCAGAGAAGAGTCATGTTGGGGATGGCAGGGGGTGGTAAGCAAGATGGTGGAGAAGTAGGAGACCCAAATATCATCAGGTCCCAGGAATTCAGCTAGACAGTTATCAAACCATTCTGAACACCTACAAGCTCAACAGGAGAGAGAAGAACAGCAATTCTAGGAACGGAAAATTGACCACTTTCCAGAAGGTAGGACATGCGGAGAAATGAATCTGAGGCAATATTCAGGAAGATAGACTGTGGTCAGAGGGGTGAGCTCCTGGCAAGCTGTAGACCAGTGGAGCACAAAATCAGAACTTTTACAAATCTGCTCCACTGAGGGACGTCCTTCAGAGGCTAAGCGGGGGGTGGAGCCCTCGTGGGGACAGTGTGGTCTCAGGACCCACGGGGTCACAGAAAGACCAGAGGTGCCTGAGTGTGGCAGAGCTTCCAGGTATCCTAGTAGGGAAGCCAGCAGCAAAGACAGAGCTGGGGAGGGGGCTCTCAGCTCGAGCTTACCTTAAACCATGATCCAAGGCAGTTGGGCCAAGGTTCCTTGGCCAGGGACCCAACAAGCAGCAGATTCAGGGACACTCACCTTCCGGGAGGAGTGGCGTGAGCGCGCTACAGGAATCAGCTGGGTTTGGAGACTCCAAACGGGGCCATGCACCTGATATAGAAATGCTCAGTCACAGGCCAGGCGAGCTCGGTGCCTGGCTGAACAGCAGGGAGATGGGAAGGATTGACTACTTTTCTCTGAGGGCACATTGAGGAGTGGGGGCCCAAGATCTAGGCTCCTACAGGGCGGAGAATGGGAGGTGGCCATTTTCATTCCAGTCCTCCCAAGTTGTATGGAAAACGTTCAGGGAACAAAAGCTCCAGAGAGCAAAACCAGGCAGATTGCTTAGCATGGCCCCTAGCAAAGACGGTGCAATTCTGCCTCAAGCAAAGACAATTTGAGAATCACTGCAACAGGCCCACCCACAGAAGATCAGCAAGAACATCCAGCCAAGAGCAAGTTCACCCATCAATGAGAACTGCGGAACTCTAGAACTAGGGGAAAACAACAGAGAATTCATGGCATTTTCCCCATGATCCTTTAGTCTTTCAAAGTTAAATTTTTTAATTTTATTTTTTTCTTCCTCTATTGTTTTTACTTTTTCTTTGTTCCTATTTTAATCTTATTCCTATTTAATCCTATTTAATCTTATCAATACCTTTAAAAATCTTTCAAAATTTTCATTGTTATAGTCATATTTTATAGTCATATTTTATCATATGTCATATTTTATTCCTTCATTGTATTTAACCTTATTTTTTGTATACACATAGGGTTTTTTTTTTCTTTAAAATTTTGGTATACAATTTCTTCTAATAGATCAAAATATACCCTAAATCTAGCAGATAGCTTTGTTCTAGTCTTCAGCCTGATCACATTCTTTCTTCTTTTTTCTCCCTTTCATTTTCAACCAATAACTTATCTTATCAATTCCTTCTTTTAGGATCTTTTAATTTTTTAAATTTCATCTTTACAGTGATATTCCATCCTTTCATTGTATTTATCCTTATTTTTGTATTTTGTATATATATATATACATTTTTATTTCTTTAAAATTTTGGGAGATTGAAAATAGAAGGAAAGATAAAAAAATTGAAAGTAGAAGGAAAGATAAAAAGCTTCCAGGACAAACAAAAACTAGAAGAATTTGCAAACACCAAACCAGCCCTACAGGAAATATTGAAAAGGGTCCTCTAAGCAAAAAGAGAGACTAAAAGTAATAGACCAGAAAGGAACAGAGACAATAGAGAGTAACAGTCCCCTTACAGGCAATACAATGGCACTAAATCTCTTTCAGTAGTTACCCTGAATGTAAATGGGCTAAATGCCCCCATTTACAAGACCCATCAATATATTGTCTACAAGAAACTCATTTTAGACAACAAAGACACCTCCAGATTTAAAGTGAGGAGGCAGAAAACAATTTACCATGCTAATGGACATCAAAAGAAAGTTGGGGTGGCAATCCTTATATCAGTTAAATTAGACTTTAAGCCAAAGAGTATAATAAGAGATGAGGAAGGACACTATATCATACTTAAAGTGTCTCTCCAACAAGAAGATCCAACAATTTTAAATATCTATGTCCCTAACATGGGAGCAGCCAACTATATAAACCAATTAATAACAAAATCAAAGAAACACATCAACAATAATACAATAATAGTAGGGAACTTTAAAAACCCCCTCACTGAAATGGAGAGATCATCTAAGCAAAAGATCAATAGGGAAATAAAGGCCTTAAATGACACACTGGATCAGATGAACATCAGAGATATATTTAGAACATTCCGTCCCAAAACAATGGAATACACATTCTTCTCTAGTGCACATGGAACAGTCTCCAGAATAGATCACACCCTGGGTCACAAATCAGGTCTCTACCAGTACCAAAAGACTGGAATCATTCCCTACATATTTTCAGACCACAGTGCTGAAACTAGAACTCAATCACAAGAGGAAAGTTGGAAAGAACTGAAATACATGGAGGCTAAAGAGCATCCTACTAAAGAATGAATGCATCAACCAGGAAATTAAAGAAGAACTTAAAAAACTCATGGAAACAAATGAAAATGAAAACACAACTGTTCAAAATCCTTGGGACACAGCAAAGGAGGTCCTGAGACAAAAGTACATAGCAATAGAAGCCTTTTTCAAGAATCAAGAAAGGTCTCAAGTACACAACCTAACCCTACACCTAAAGGAGCTGGAGAAAGAACAGCCAAGAAAGCCTACACCCAGCAGGAGAAGAGAAATCATAAAGATCAGAGCAGAAATCAATGAAAGCGAAACCAAAAGAACAGTAGAACAAATCAACAAAACTAGCTTGTTCTTTGAAATAATTAATAAGATTGATAAACCCCTGGCCAGACTTATCAAAAAGAAAAGAGAAAGGACCCAAATAAAATCATGAATGAAAAAGGAGAGATCACAAACAACACCAAAAAAATACAAACAATTATAAGAGCACATTATCATGAGCAACTATACGCCAGCAAACTGGACAATCTAGAAAAAACGGATGCATTCCTAGATACATATAAACTACTAAAGCTGAACCAAGAATAAATAGAAAACTTGAACAGACTCATAATCAGTAAGGAGACTGAAGCAGTCATCAAAAATCTCCAAACAAACAAGAGACCAGGGCCAGACAACTTCCCAGAAGAATGCTACCACTTAGAGAAGAATTAATACCTATTCTCCTGAGACTGTTCCAAAAAACAGAAACGGAAGGAAAACTTCCAAACTCATTTTATGAGGCCATCATTACTTTGATCCCAAAACCAAAGTCATCGTCAACAAGGAGAATTATAGACCAATATCCCTGATGAACATGGATGTGAAAATTCCCACCAAAATACTAGCCTATAGGATCCAATAGTACATTAAAAGGATTATTCACCATCACCAAATGGGATTTATTCCTGGGCTTCAAGGTTGGTTCAACCTCCTCAAATCAATCAAGGTGATACACTACATTAATAAAAAAAAGAACAAGAACCATATGATACTCTCAATAGATGCTAAAAAGGCATTTGACAGGGGCACCTGGGTGGCTCAGTGGGTTAAGCCGCTGCCTTCGGCTCAGGTCATGATCTCAGGGTCCTGGGATCGAGTCCTGTATTGGGCTGTCTGCTCAGCAGGGAGCCTGCTTCCTCCTCTCTCTCTCCCTCTCTCTGCCTGCCTCTATGCCTACTTGTGATCTCTCTCTGTCAAATAAATAAATAAATAAAATCTTTTAAAAAAAAGGCATTTGACAAAATACAGCATCCTTTCTTGATCAAAACTCTTCACAGTGTACTCATAGGGGGTACATACCTCAATATCATCAAAGCCATCTATGAAAAACCCACAGTGAATATCATTTTCAATGGGGAAAACTGAGAGCTTTTCCCCTAAGGTCAGAAAGGATGTCCACTACCACCATTGCTATTCAACATAGTACTAGAAGTCCTAGCCTCAGCAATCAGACAACAAAAAGAAATTAAAGGCATCCAAATCAGCAAAGAAGTCAAGTTCTTCCTCTTTGCACATGATATAATACTTCATGTAGAAAACCCAAAAGACTCCACTCCAAAACTGCTAGAACTCATACAAGAATTCAGTAAAGGGTGAGGATATAAAATCAATGCACAGAAATCAGTTGCATTTCTATATACCAACAGCAAGACAGAAGAAAGAGAAATTAAAAAGTCAATCCCATTTACAATTGCACTCAAAACCATAAGATAACCTAGGAATAAACCTAGCCAAGGAAGCAAAGAATCTGTACTCAGAAAACTATAAAGTACTCATGAAAGAAATGGAGGAAGACACAAAGAAATGGAAAAATGTTCCATGCTCATGGGTTGGAAGAACAAATATTGTTAAAGTGTCTATGCTACCTAAAGCAATCTACACATTTAATGCAATCTCTATCAAAATACCATCAATTTTTTTCAAAGAAATAGAACAAACAATCCTAAAATTTATATTGAACCAAAAAGACCCTGAATAGCCACAGGAATGTTGAAAAAGAAAGCCATAGTTGGTGGCATCACAATTCCAGACTTCAAGCTCTATTACAAAGCTGTCATTATCAAGGCAGTTCGGTATTGGAACAAAACCAGACACATGTATCAATGGAACAGAATAGAGAACCCAGAAATGGACCTTCATCTCTATGGCCAATTAATCTTCGGCAAAGCAGGAAGGAATGTCCAATGGAAAAAAGTCTCTTCAACAAACAGTATTGAGAAAATTGGATAGCCACATGCAAAAGAATGAAGCTGTACCTTTTCTTACATCACACACAAAAATAGACTCAAAATGGATGAAAGACCTCAATGTGAGACAGTAATCCAACAAAATCCTTGAGGAGAACACAGGCAGCAATCCCTTCGACCTCAGCTGCAGCAACTGCTTCCTAGAAACATTGCCAAAGGCAAGGGAAGCAAGGGCAAAAATGAACTATTGTGAATTCATCAAGATAGCAATCTTTTACACAGCAAAGGAAACAATCAACAAAACCAAAAGACAACTGACAGAATGGGAGAAGATATGTTCAAATCACATGTCAGATAAAGGGCTAGTATCCAAAATCTATAAAGAGTTTATCAAACTCAATACCCAAAGAAGAAAGAATCCAATTGAGAAATAGTTCAAAGATATGAACAGACATTTCTCCAAAGAAGACATCCAAATGGCCAACAGACACATGAAAAAGTGCTCAATATCACTTGGCATCACAGAAATATAAATGAAAACCACAGTGAGATACCATCTCAGACCAGTCAGAATGGCTAAAATTAACAAGTCAGGAAACAACAGATGTTGGTGAGGATGTGGAGAAAGGGGAACCCTCCTACACTGTTGGTAGGAATGCAAACTGGTGCAGCCATTCTGGAAACAGCATGGATGTTCCTCAAAAAGTTGAACATAGAGCTATCCTATGACCCAGCAATTGCACTACTGGGTATTTACCCTAAAGATACAAATGTAGTGATCTGAAGGGGCACATGCACCTGAATGTTTATAGTAGCAATATCCACAATAGCCAAACTATGGAAAGAACCTAGATGTCCATCAACAGATGAATGGATACAGAACATGTGGTATATACATATATACAATATATATATGGTATGTGTATACATATATATACACACATGTATACATATATATATATATATATATATGTATACACACACACACACAGACAATGGAATACTATGCAGCCATAAAAAGAAACAAAATCTTGCTATTTGCAATGATGTGGATGGAACTAAAAGGTATCATGCTAAGCGAAATAAGTAAATCAGAGAAAGACAATTATCATATGATCTCTCTGATATGAGGAATTTGAGGGGCAGCGCTGGGGATCATGGGGGGTAGGGAGGGAAAAAATGAAACAAGATAGGGAGGGAGACAAACCATAAGAGACTCTTAATCTCATGAAACAAACAGAGTTGCTGGGGGGTGGGGGCATGGGTATAGGGTTGTTGGGTTATGGACATTGGGGAGGGTATGTGCTATGGTGAGTGCTGTGAATTGTGTAAGACTAATGATTCACAGACCTGTACCCCTGAAGCAAATAATACATTATATGTTAATAAAAAACTATTATCAATAAAATCAACAATGATACATAAAGAGCTAGGCCAGTGACGATAACAAAGTAAAATGTTAATTGTCATTATTGTTATTGTTATGATTATGCTCCTCAGAGAGCATTTCAGGGGTTGGCATTTGCAGGGCATGCAGTAAATGTTGGTCAAATTAATGAATACACAAGTGACTGCAATCAACAAACTTTTTTTTTTTTAAGATTTTATTTATTTATTTGAAAGAGAGTGTGAGCAGGGGGAGGACCAGAGGGAGAAGCAGACTCCCCACTGAGCTGGGAGCCCGACGTGGGGCTCAGTCCCAGGACTCTGCGATCGTGACTTGAGCCAAAGGCAGAAGCTTCACAAGCGGAGCCACCCAGGTGCCCCAGTCAACAAACTTCACAACCCATAGCAAAAAGACAACACTTCTAAATTCAATGCATCAGGAATCTCCTAGCTCCTAAATATCTTAAAAATAGCCCAGTACCTCAGCTGTCCTCATGGCACTTCCTCCCTTGTCAGCCCAAGAGGAAAGAAGTCAGTAGCACTCACAGCCCTCCTGGATGACAGGATGGAGGTGAGGCCATCACGTCAGCATGACTGTGGGTCATCAACTGCTTCTGTCTGGAATCGGGACAGCAAGTGTTAGGACTCTGGGGCTGCATTAATTTACCTAGCTCCAAAGCCAAACGTCAGAGTGGGAACATCTCAGTTGTTTGTGTCTGCTCCTGAGATAACATCCACTTTGACTTTGCATAACATATGGAGACATTAGGGATCCAAACACTTGATGTCAATGAAGAATGTGCAGAAACACAAAACAGCAGCAGCACTGCAACAGAGATTCTCGCTCTGTCTTTACAGTTCTCTCCACCACTGGCAGACAGCTCTTCCTTTGTGGATTCTGAAGGGCAAGAAGAAGGTGGGTTTGCCTACTCTGCAGCCTATCCCAAAGGAGGCACTGCGTCCTTGAGCCAGAACTGACAAAAGCCAGAGGGAAGAATCCCAGGCAGGAATAACTTGGAAAGAGGCGGCTTACAGCTCCATAAAGAGGGTGAGTTGGCTGCATTCTCGTTGACACATGAGAAAGAACCACACTGCCTGAAGTCCAATTTCCAACAGGTGTCCTGGGAAATGACAATCTCTTCAGTGAGAAGGAGAAGGGAGATACTATTGACTGAATGACGGTGACAATGGTCATTTGTTAATGACATATGGAGACACTCTATGCAAAAATGTGATATCATTTATTTCCATAATAACCCCATAACAGACACTGTGTTGGTTTGCTAAGGCTATGATAACAAACTACCACAACAGAAATATACTTGCTCACAGGTCTGGAGGCTGAGAATTGAACATCAGTTGAACCCTGCAAGCCAGCAGGGCTGGCTTCCTCTGAGGGCCATAATGGAAGGAGCTATTCTAGGCTGCTGTCCTTGTCTTGCAAGTGGCCGGCCTCTTGGCTCCTCTTCATGCAGTCTTCCCCTGTGCATCCCTGGAGTCTCCTTGCGGGTCCAATTTCCTCTTCTTTTAAGCACATCAGTCAGCTTGGATTAGGGGCCCATACTGACAGTCTTATTCTAACTTAATCACCTCTTTAGCGGCTCTATCTCCAAATACAGTCACATTCTGAGGTTTGGGGGAGTCAGGACCCTGACATATGAATTTGTGGGTGAGTTGGGATGGGTGGGTGGGAGAGGTTCCACAAACCAGCCCATAATGATTACCATGATTTGCATCTTATGGATGAAGATTTTGAACTCTGTTGTGTAGCATAGCTAGTAAATAGAGAGGGCAGGATTTGAATTTGGGTGCATGTGACATCAAAGTCCATAATCTCTACCTTATGACACTGTGTCCTAAAGCTGATGAATAGTGCTGAGATGAAGCTGAGTGACATCAACATCAGTATTTATAGGCTACTGATAACGTCTAGCAGATATGAGAAGTGATTTACTGAGAAGCCTGCTTTGAACAGCATTAATCAGTATAAGTCCTACAGTTGTGGATTAATTTACATTTTATTCCTTTGTTACTATAGAAAACTTCTCTAAGCAATAGAAAAATCTGTAATCCGCCCCTGCACAGGCACATACCTGCCCTGGCTAATTATTTAAGACACTGTTCCAAGCTATGCTGTACACTACTTATGCCAAAATACAGGTCCAGTGTCCACTATAGTTTGTAATCCATCTGGTCTCCCAGTCCCCAATGCCAGTGGCAGGTGTGGCTGCTGTCCGAATGGCACCCTTCTTCCTGCATGGGGTAAGGGGGGAGGGTCCGTGGTAGGTAATGAATCAACAGCACTCAGCCAATTCTCTGGATTCCGTTGACATGCACGGCCAGCTTTCTCTCGTGATTAATTACACTTGCTTTCACGGGAGTATTAATTCACTTTTCTGGAGAGCTTTTCTGATTTCTGCTATTAAAAAGCAAATACCAACAATCCCCCTAGCTTGGAAGGAACAGAGTTCAGTTCAGCGTGGGTCATCACAATCGTCACAATCTACCACTTGAAAGATGTGGTTACCATTTAAGGAAAGATTTGTGTGCTTGTGTATGTGTGTGTGTGCGGAGACAATGTAGTATGCCCAAATATGAGCATAAACATAACTTTCATTCAAATACAATTTTTCTCCTTAAGATAACTGTATGTCCCTTTTTGTTTTTAAGATTTTATTTATTTATTTATATGAAAGACAGAGATCACAAGTAGGCAGAGAAGCAGGCAGAGAGAGAGGAAGAAGCAGGCTTCCTGCTGAGCAGAGAGCCCAATGTGGGGCTCGATCCCAGGACCCTGGGATCATGACCCGAGCCGAAGCCAGAGGCTTTAATCCACTGAGCCACCCAGGTGCCCCATGTCCCTTTTTTGTAATGGGTGCCACCTACTTCAAAAAGCCTACTCAAATAACTGTGCGAACAAATCAGATACTGCACATTTTCAGTAATAATACAGTCAAAAGAAAGGAGCAGATAATTGGAGACCTATTCGTAATTAGACATAACTCCCTTCAAACAAAGAACGACCACCAGTTAATTAATGTTTGTCAAGCACTTTAAAATCATACAATTCAACATCCTAGACATTCCCACCTAAAGGTAGGGAAATAAAAGGAGGGGGAAAGCAGCTTAGATGGGCTCTGGGTCTGTCTTGTTCAGTTATTCATCAGATTTACGAGGGAGGGGGGATGAAAACCACATGCACACAAAGTAGCTGGAACTAAATTTCCTTAAAAGCTATTGCTCTGTCTCTACCTCGCATTTTTCTTTATGAGTGAATGGGGAATAATTCTCCTGAAAATCATTTCACGGGAGCAGTAACATCAATTCTTAATTATTAATATCTCGATTTGTTATTTATTAAGCATCAACAGTGCATTAGATGTTGTACAAAACACAGATAGCTCTGAGTCTTAAATCAAGCCGATTCACTCAGAAATGTATGTCTTTAGCCTTTTTTTTTTTGGACAGGATTTGGGCAGTGAGCTAGATAATGAGGTGCTGCCTGCCTTGGAGGGAAGTGTCTTTCTAGCACTTAGGTTTTATCTCTCACCAAATAAGGGCAGAGCATTTGCCTGAGAATCAAAGATTCCAAACTAGGGAATGGACCTTGAAGGATGTCATCGCCAGAGGCCTCTGAGCTTGCTAACCATGTGTCCCTCTTATTTTAAACACACACCCTCTTATTTTACACATTCACTTATATGTTGTATACATACCCTATTGTACCAATACATTATGATCATTTCAGAAACACACAAAATGCAAAAAAGTTTTAAAAGATAGCATGTAGATAAAATGTTTTAAAATAACTTGTTTCAGTGTATTTTATTAACAGGAATAAAGAATTTTGCTCTCACTAAAAATACGCCACCATTGATAACATTTCTTTACTGAATAATGCAATTGAATATGAATCCTTTTTTTTTTTTAATCTTAGTTTAATACTTTGTGATACAGAGATTTGGTTTGGTGCAGTTTCAGTGGCCACAACTGCTGAGAAAGATGCTTCTCAAAAATACATTCATCCAACTGGGGAGAAAATGAATTGCTAGTTGGGCTTACTAAATCACAGAAACTTTTTTTTTTTTTTTTTACGTAATCCCCACACCCAGCATGAGGCTTGAACTTACAACCCTGAGATCAAAAGTCTCAGGCCACCCTCTTCGTGAAAGTTAATTTTAAAATCATCGACCAATTACATGAACATTTTTGTAGAATTTTGCTAGTAATTTGTATTATTCCTGCTCTAGCATTTGTTCTTGTCAACACATTGGAACTTACTATATTTTTATATATTTAATAAATGAGTTCAAAATATACTGGATCTTTCATTTTTTTAATTAAGGTTTATTTTTTTTTAATGAGGTCCTAGCCTCAGCAATCAGACAACAAAAGTGGATCTTTCATTTTTTTAAATCAGTTTTAAAATTCTATTACTACGTTTCCTAAGTTTGTGATGTTGTGGTTTTTAAAGTTTACAAACTTATACAGCTTTGGCCACAATGATAGCATAAGTGATGGAAATGTTTCCAGACATTATTTTTAAAATGCTTTCTAGGGGCACCTGGGTGTCTCAGTGGGTTAAGCCACTGCCTTCGGCTCAGGTCATGATCCTGGAGACTTGGAATCGAGCCCCACATTGGGCTCCCAGCTCTGCCTCTCTCTCTGACCTTCTCCCCTCTCATGCTCTCTCTATCTCAAGTAAATAAATAAAATCTTTAAAAATAAATAAATAAATAAATAAAATGCTTTCTACCTAGCACAAGCTCCTTTCAAAAGGTAGCTGATTTTGAATTTTCAGAGAAGGAGTAAATAGTTGACTGATGAAAAGCTTTCATTTAAACCCCACTCTTTCACTGACTACCTGAATGATCTTGAGCAAGTCACTTCATCTTTCAGAGCCTCAGTTTCCCCATCTGTCCGTATAGTTAGTAGCCTGAGTGAAGAGTCATTGACTTGACCTGTATAAAACAGAACCATGCCTGACCCATACTAAACTTTCTAAACCTTATATAAATGAAACATGTTATGTGTATTTCATTTTTCAAGTAATCTCCATACCCAATGTGGGGACCCCACTTAGGACCCTGAGATCAAGAGTCACATGCTCTACAGACTGAGCCAGCGAGGTACCCCATGTGTGTTTAATTTTTCACAAATGTCTGTCAAGTGTCCTATGACCAACAGGCACTTGTCACCATAGGAGATCAGTGTAACTGGACACATATCTTTTTGTTAAAAAAAATTAAAAAAAAAAAAGCAAGCAAGCAAGAACAACTTGGGTTGACTCTGCTTTATTTTGATCCAAGATAGTCTGTAAACCTCTCCGTGACACAAAACGTTGTCATGGAATGCTATTCCCCATTTCATTCAAAATACTATAAGATTCTACTGTTTGCAATTCTGTTATTTAAATAATAGAGTCCAGGGCACCTAGATAGCTCAGTTGGTTAAGTGTCTGTCTTCGGCTCAGGTCACGATCCCAGGGTCCTGGGATTGAGTCCCACTTCGGGCTCCCAACCCAGCAGGGAGCCTGCTTCTCCCTCTCCCTCTGCTGCTCCGCTGCTGGTGCTCTCTCTCTCTCTGTGACAGATAAATAAAATCTTTAAAAATAAATCAATAGGAACACTTGCGTGATTCAGTGGGTTAGGGCCTCTGCCTTCGGTTTGGGTCGTGGTCTCAGGGTCCTGGGATTGGGCTCTCTGCTCAGCAGAAAGCTTGCTTCCCACATCTCTGCCTGTCACACTGCCTACTTGTGATCTCTCTCTCTCTCTCTCTGTCAGATTGATAAATGAAATTTTTTTTAAAAATAATAAAAATAAAAATAAATCAATAAAAATAAAAATAATACAGTCCATAAATTTCTCTAACTCGGACACAATAAACTACAATATATAGAAACATGCTCATGGGAATGAACAAAGGAAGACCTGGCCACAGCCCTCCATCTTGGAGGGCTCCTGCTCTGACTCCAGTAACACATGTGACACCTTAGATAAACAGACATTGTGTGGTTCATCAGACATCAAACAGTAGCAAGCTTACTTCCTTTTTACTTTTAGATAAAATATAAATACAAAGGAAATGTCCTCTTTCTTGTACCCTCCACTATAGAGTCCAGTGATTTGGTCCAGTGGTTTCCCAACAAAGATTCTCTGGATTCCGTCCAGAGCTACTGAATCAGACTCTCTGGTTAGGCCTGCTTCTCCTCCAGCTCCCAGCACGCATTAGTCTGGCAACAAGATGATGATCTAACCTCCCCACAAGGTAGGCTTCCTGACCACAGCCTTGACAGATGGTCACCTTTTTGAACATTTCTAATGACAAAGAGCTTATTATTCTCAGGGTAACCCATCTCATTTTTGGAGTTCTTGGATTGTCAGAAAATGTTTCTTCTATCTCCCTGTCATTCTACCCACCAGCTCAAGTATTTTGCTCTCTGGTGTCACACAGAAAATGTTTCATACCATCTCTTCACCCAGTCTCCGTCTCTACTCCCCAGACCCTTCAATCGATTCCCACTGGACTTGTTTTCTGAGCTGTTCTTCCATCTAGTTCCCCTTCCCTGGCTGCTTTCCTACTGGGAAATGTTGCTTAATATTCCGTATGTCATCAGATGAGGTCAAGATGCTGTGAGTGGGTGACCTCCTCCAATTGCTGCTGCAGTGGCATCATTAATGCCAAAAAGATTCATCACTGCCAGCTGAGGCTCATGAGTTCTCTCCACTTGGGCGCTTCATGTAGACACACTATATACATTCATTGATAATAAAAATACCTTTCATCATTGAGTGGAGGTATTTTCAAATCCTCATCAAGACATTCCCTGTGTTGCCATGTATAAAATATACTGGCTTGCAGTGCAAAACCCTCAAGATCTGATATTATCTATTCTGTGTCTCTATTTTAGTCTCGTTTCATACCATAAAATATATGGATCCAGACAAACAGTGGGCCTAGAGTCAGGGCAGCTCGTACCACCTTGGCCCAGTTCTACTGTGTAACTTTTATCCTTTCTATGTCTCTCTATGCTCATCAAAGAAATGAGAATATGAATGTCTGCACTGCCAACCTGAGAAAGTTTTAGCAAGAATTAAATGACTTACAAATTCTAAAAGCCTTTTAAATGGTTTAAAAGAGTTATAACAATATTTTATTTATTATTATTATTATGCAACCTGTAGGTGCTTAATAAGTATTAATGGGGAAATGAAATAGGCAGATAAATGATAGAGAGCAGACTGAATGATGACGAGAAGGGAGGATCAGAGAAAAGATAAGACATAACGTCAATTCCAGTTCTTGGCACCTTAAGCCAGTGTCTGTCGCTGGTGGCAACACAGGAAGAATCACGATGCTTAAGTCCAATGCAGTGTTTAAAGAATGCAGGGCTTAGTTTCTGGTGAGGGATCATCTCACCCACAATTCCTGTAGCTCCATGCAGTTAATGAGGCAGCTAGCAGCACCTGCTCAGAATTTACCCAGGAAGAAATGTCATGGGTAGGAGGCAGGAGCTAAGAGGCAAGGCTCACATTCATCAACACACACTGCTAGTCTTCCAGGGACAGCAAAATATTTAACTGCTGAGCAGAAAATCCTATTTGACTGTTTAAGTAAAAGGTAATGATTAATATCAAGCTAAAAGTGTGTGCCTTTCTACATTTTATTAAATAAGATACACTAATGGCATATGTATGAAATAAAATTGCATTTTTTTAAAAGATTTTACTTATTTATGTGACAGAGAGAGATAGACAGTGAGAGAGGGAATACAAGCAGGGGAAGCAGGAGAGGGAAAAGCAGGCCTCCCGCGGAGCAGGAAGCCCAATGTGGGGCTCGATCTCAGGACGCTGAGATCATGACCTGAGCAGAAGACAGACGCTTAACAACTGAGCAACCCAGGTGCACCTGAAATTGCATTTTTGACAAGGTTTTCATTCTCCCATGAACTAAGCATCACAGGATATTTGGTTCTGCATTTAGTCATCCATCCATTTATTCAAACAAACATTTCTTGAGTGAATATTATGTGCCAAACTTTTTTTTTTAATATTTTATTTATTTATTTAACAGAGAGAGAGATCACAGCAGGCAGAGAGGCAAAGGAGGAAGCAGGCTCCCCGCTGAGCAGAGAGCCCGATGCGGGGCTCTATCCCAGGGCCCCAGGATCATGACCTGAGCCAAAGGCAGAGGCCTAACCCACTGAGCCACCCAGGCGCCCCATTATGTGCCAAACTTTATCCCACATACAGAGGGACTAAAAGATGAATAACCTTATAGTCTGAGGAAGGAAGGGGACAGAGAGAGAGGGAGATAGAGGGGGGAGGGAGGGAAAACTTAAATGCAATATGACACAATAAATCACAAGTTGAGTCAAGATGCAGTGGGCTCGCAGGTAATCTTTAAGCAATGGATGAATCATGACTCAGCTGCAGATCAGAGAAACCACTCTAGCTACTTTAAGGAGGAAGAGATTTTATTTGGGAATTAGGTGCTAATGAAATCACTGAGAGGTCAGGAGGAACAGTCTCCCTGCTGAGCCTTGAGGGCAGTCCTGGACCCATACTGCAGAATTATACCCCAAGGGGAGCTGCCCTCTTGGGCACCTTCAGAAAGGTTGGGAATCCAGAGGCTGCCAAAGCTCCAGGAATAGATCTCATTGGCAGCTCTCCAGGGATGACAATTGTTTATTCCTGCTAAATCCTTACTGGAAGATAGATAGTTAGATAGATAGGTAGGTAGATAGATAGTCAGTCTAATGGCCCACCATAACTCTGGCATTTAACTCAGTTCTAAACTAAAGTCTTATGTGAATCCATCCGATTAGCAGAGCCAGAAGGCCTATCTGGAGCCCTAGCGGCAAGGCAGTCTCTTTGCAGCCTTGGCCGTCCAGGAGCACCGGGAGCAGGTGCGAACAGGTAGGTGCAAGCACACCCAGGCCAACAGAGAATGTAAAGATGGAGAGATCTGAAGGCAGAGAAGGGGGAGGGCTGAAGCTAGGAGGATCCGCGTGGGTGCGGGCCTAAGCAGCAGTGGAACTCTGTCCCTGACCGGCTATGAACAGAACCAAGGACAGCATTTTAAACATCACCATCTTTTTGTCATCACCGTTACTGACGTTTTAACACTAAAGGCAAACCCACACCAGTGTGGTGTGCTGGTGGAGTGAATACAAACTCAGAGCTGAGGCCCAGCAACATTCTTTCTAGCTCTGCCGCGAACAGTGATCCTGGGATGTCGCTCAATGTCTCTGGTTTCATTTTTTCCCATCTGTAAAATAGGAATAATTTCCACAATCCTCTGCTAATAAGTTAGGAATTAACAAGAAATTGAAATGTCAAAACTCACCATCTTCGTGTGAGTTGCTTTACACGCACTAGTGGGATATATATTTAATGGTGAAAGGGGAAGCTTCCCAGTATTTGCAGAAAAACTGACCTTGTGACCAGTATATTTTTTTCCGAGTAAATACAGTATTATAATTTTGTGTGGATAATGTTACAATAACAGATACCCAATAACAACTTGCTGATACCAAATTAAAATGCAGGCATTTTAATTCACGCAATTCGGTTTTCCTTGGCAATGCAGATCTCTTCCCAGCTCCCCTCTCCCGGCTTGTAGGAACCTGCGACCACACTGCACACATGGACCAGCAGGGTAAATAAATGAGGGAGCTAGAGTCTGCATCATGTGCTGAGCCCTGCGCTCAAGCCCAGGTGACAGCTCGGCAAAAGGAGTAGTCTTCTGTTCCGCGGTTTTCATGAATACATAATTCATCCGGTGGCAAGAGATGTATTTCATGCCGTTTGGAAAGCCACATGTCCTGTCCCTGTAATAACGGCCTCCTCTGCCCCTGCTTAGAGAACAAGTAGCTCAGCAGCTGTTGAAGGTCAAGCGAGACTGAGTCACCGAGTTACAGCACACAGACGGCGGAGCCCAGGTGGTGTCTAAATCACCTGCAGGAGCTCCGGTGACGTTAGAGGGCAAAGAACTTTAAATACCTCTCTCTCTCTCTCTCTATTTCTCTCTCTCTCTCCCTCTCTCTGTCCACCCCCCTCCTTCCAGACCAAGAGGAAAGGAGAAGCCAAGCAAGCTGTGATAGATAATATACAATCAGATAAGCTTTTAAAACAGGTGACAAGCAGAGAAAGTACAAATGAAACCCGAACTGACAATTCCATTTGATTGGCTTTTCTGCTTCACCATCTGCATTTGTGTGACAGTCAATGATGATTGGAAAGGAGAGCCATACAAACCCAGGAAGCCACAAATGACCCCAGAATTAGACCACGGGAGGTAAAAACCTGGGAGTAGATGTCTTCAAAGCGACCATCTACCTTTCCATCATGAAAGTAAAGAGTAATTCTGGGTGAGAGCTTTCCCTAGATGAACACAGGTAGTTAACATATGTCACTGCTGTGTCTCTGTTTTTCCCTTTTTACATGCACACACACACACACACACACACACACACCGCACACTGGAGAAGAATTAGAGAAACTTCACAAAGATTCTCTCTGCGTTAACCAATTAACAACTGCAAAATAAGAAATATGACTCTACTATAATTGAATTGTCACTGGCAGTGCAAGAGGGCAATGCCAAAGTTTCCTTGTACTTATAATGAGGTTTTTCTTATATGACATGTCTTTTATTTCATCAGCTTATGCCAATTACTCCTGCCCGGTCTCTTTGACTAATGAGAATAACTGATCCCCACATACTTTCTATCTGCCAAAGTCTCATTATCCTTTAGCCTTCATGCTTTTCCCCAGAAAGCAGATAACACTTTTGATTTTATAAAGACTCCCTTAAAATTGATCACCATTTCAAGAAATTTCCTTGGCATTTTTGCCAACCTGACTTGCTGTTATTAACAGAGCGAAGTGTTTAAAAGTTCAGAATGCTTTACGCCTGCAGAGTTAACAGGCACCCAAGGGCGATTGATATGGCTAGGTCAAGCAGAGATTTTTTTTTTCCCCTCTGCTTTAATCTTCTTAATGTGTGGCAGCCACTGAGAGTCTGTATAGAGCTTTGAGAGGATGCTCTTGGGCTCAGGGTGGGGTCAAAATTATAGAAGAATGGCTCCTCTTACATCAGCTGACATATTGTCTTTAAAGGGTTATTATGAGGACTAATAAGGGCAGAGCAGGAACTGCAGGAATTATGGGGGAGAACACCATACAGAGCCAGAGAGCCTGGCACATGGCGTGAGCCTTGGGTTGAACCTCAGAGGCCATTCCACCGGCATTCTCTGGGCCATCTCGGGATTCCTCACCCTGACATGACCACCTTGTCTGTGGAGGACACCCTTCCTCAGCAGGCAGGAGTCATGCTGTTATGGCTTGGTTCAAGAGGATACCAACTGGTTCTCAAGAGCTGAGAGGATGACTATCCAGTTTAACAAGAGGGCCCATCTGCCCCCAGCAGCTAGAGAACGAAATTTCCCTGGCATAATGTGGGGGGATGGATGGGTTAGCCAAATCCTTCAGAGGTAAAGAACAACGTCATCCAGCTTCTCCAACCAACCCCCCCTACAAGATGCACAAAGTGGGAGAAGACGCTGGAGATTTCTTGCCTAAATATCCAAGCATAGCCTCATATTGTATTCCTGGTCTCTGGATAACTGCTTTTTGCTTTCTTTTGCCTGAGCAGCCTCAGTGCCCATGAAGTACCTGCAACACAGGGCCAAAGCTTCCACAGAGGCACGACGTATGAACCACAAAGAACACCTTTGCCAATTGCAATTTCTCCCATTCTCTCCAAGCTATTTAACAGAAAACAAAACGAAACAAATCCCAAAATACCTACCTTATTAATTATTCTAGCCATTTGCCAGTTGCTCAGGTTTTAAGGAAGCTTTTATGTGCTTTAAAACGACATTTGTGTTAAACACCAACGTAAATGAAGCCATGAACAAAGAAAGCTACTGTGCAGGATCATAGTTCATTGGAGGTGGTAGTTTTTCCCCCATTTTAGCTATTTCACTCCGAGGACATGAAACTATTATCAAACTGTCTTCCCTTGCAGGCCTCAAGGACGGATTTAATTTTGTACGACTCTCAGACTTGACGGCTAATAGCAATAATGCTGAACACAAACATCTGGACTCACTACAGGAAATCATTCCCTTCATTTCGAGAGCCAGGCGCAGACCTGAGTGAAAGGCATCGAAGAGTTTCTGGCGGTGGAGGAATGCAATCGAAAGGTTTTCTGTGAAGTGAGGAGGGAGACTGATGAGAGAGGAAAACTAGACTTCAGAAAACATTTTCCTGCCACCCAAGTGGTAATCGATTTGGAATTTTGATATTTAGAAAATAGTAGGGCATGTGGTGTAGAATATAGGATTTTTCATCCTTTTGAGAAGTAAATCACAAACACTCTTTGTTTCACCAAAATCATGCACTGTACCCTAACAAGGAGGAGAGAGGAGGTGCAGGGAAGAATTTTCATAATTGTATTTGAAACCTTGGTCTTAGCCCAACAAGATAGGGATAAGGTTGGTTGACACAAACCTCCATGCTAGAGATTTTGGAAACCCAATCTATCTCTAAATATCTGGGTAGGGAAAGGCATTTACAGTCTCAAAATAACTATTTTCAGTCTCTACTGAATTGATGTTCTCTCTGGGGTTTCCTATGATCACACTCTTCATGTCAGAGGCCCTAACATGAGACCCAAATCCTTCTCGGTGACTCCACTTGTCATTTGTCCCCTTACCGCTCCCACCTTGTAAATACACATAACAGAAAGTTCACTGAAAAGGTGGGAGCCACCACATGGGTGTGATGGGGGACATGTTTTGCAGGCTGTCACATCTTAAAACACTGTAAGAAAAGCACTTAAAAACCATATTGTTCCCCTTAGCTATCCTATTACCAGTAATTTCTTAGTGGTTGTAGCCAACCTAGCTATATAAGCTCTCATGGTTTTGGCTGATTCTTCCCGCTTCTCTCTCTTCACACCTGTTGTGGGTTGAATTATGTCCCTCAAAAAGATATATTCAAGCCCTAACCTCAGCATCTGCAGATGCGACCTTGTTTAGACATAGAGTTTTTGCAGATTGTAATCAAGTTAAGAGGAAGCCATTAAGGGTGGTCCCTGATCCAATCTGACTAGGGTCCTTATAAGAAAAGGAGAAGGGGCACAGACAAAGATGCACAAGGAGAATGCCATAAGACCACAGGGACTGAGAATGGAATGATGCAGCCTCGAGACAAGGAACACCAAGGATTGCCAGCCACCACCAGAAGAAAAGAGTCTACCCAGAGCTCTAGGTGAGAACATGGCCCTACTAACATCTTGATTTCACACATCTAGCCCCCCAAACTGTGTGAGAATAAATGTTTGTGATTTTAAGCCCCCAGTTTGTCTTACTCTGTCACCTCAGCCCTGTGAAAGTAATATAAGACCCGCCTCCTTTTTCTCTCTCTCCATCCCAATTTCTCAGCAGAGATAACTAGCACCTCTTTTATTATTCTGACACCTGCCCTTGGATCCTCAACTTTGACCCAGCAGCTAATGAATGTATTTTCTTATTCAAGAACAGCTCCCTCCCTAAGCAAAATTCTGGTGCCAGAGGCCAAGAAAATATTGTTTTCTTTCCCCCGCCTATCGTGTATTTAGATTTTAAAGCAATCCAAGTGCCCCCATGAGATTTGAGGGTCAAAACAAATTAGAGGCTGCTTGTGCTCAAATAAGGAGACCGCTTTGCTTCACAATCATTGACAGCTTTCTCTTGGCAAGAGGGACAAAGACCTGCATGCTTATCAGAATGTACAAAGCCCATGTGAACTGCCCTCTCCCTGCCTCTGCCTCATCCTGGACTACTCTCCCTCTTTGCTCTTCCCTCTGATCACACTGCTTCTTTCCGTTCCTTATTTTCAACACAGCGTTACCTCTGCTACTCTTGCTGCCTGGGACTCCCTTCTCCAGACCCCTGCCCCAGCCTCTTCTTGAGCAAATGCCTCATGGCTCTCAGATCTCAGCTCAAGTGCCACCATCCTAGGAGAGGCTTCTCCTACCACCCCAGGACCCGATCATATCCCCTGCCTACAAACCTTTACGGCACCCACTGCTTTTCTTTAGTAATGTTTATTAGTTTTTAATTACAATAGAAACTCTTAATTGAGCTCCTGGGGGAGAATTAACTGACTTTTCAAATCCATCTGTAAAACGTATTGACTGATGGCCTGGAGCATGATAGATGCTTGTGGCTTCTGCAGTCTAATACCCTCATCACTTCTACCCCCACAGAATGAGCTCTAGCCCTTCTAAGAGGGCGTTGCTTTTGTTCCCCAACCTGTTTACAGCAGTTGTACTTGATGACTACAATTATGTACTTTAATTAAATATCACATAAACTGATCAAATATGAGCATAAAAAGACAGTTGCTCTTTTGAAAAGTGAAATGCTTTGGAAAGACTTGAAAAAGCTGGGGGCAGTGGGAATTGCTTAGATTAGTGGTAAATAAGACAAGTGTAAAAGACTAGAGAAAAAAGTGTTAAAAATCTAAATGAACTCAAATTACTTGGTAAGTGTCTTTAAGTTCTCCCTCCACCTTAAAGTATCTTAAACTGGAAACTGTAGGTGATATACATTTGAATGGACTTTATTCAAAAAAGATGACTCTGGGGCACCTGGGTGGCTCAGTGGGTTAAAGCCTCTGCCTTCAGCTTAGGTCGTGATCCCAGGATCCTGGGATTGAGTCCCGCATCGGGTTCTCTGCTTGGCGGGGAGCCTGCTTTCCCCTCTCTCTCTGCCTGCCTCTCTGCCTACTTGTGATCTCTGTCTGTCAAATAAATAAATAAAATCTTTAAAATAAAATAAAATAAAAAGATGACTCTACCAAATTCGGCAAATACATGTTCATTTTAAGTAAGAAATGAAAGTTTACGTATGTGTATACACACACACACACATATACACATGTATATACGTATACATGCAATATGTATATTCAGATATATGTATATATGCACACATGTGGATGTATATATAAAATGTTAGCCATATAAACATGCATGTGTATATACACAGTTGACCCTTCTTGAACAGCATGCATTTGAACTGCATGGATCCACTTATATGCAGATTTTTTTTTGATAAATATAGTACACTAGTGCAAATATATTTTCTCTTATGGTTTTCTTAATAACATTTTCTCTGGATGACTTCATTATAAGAATACAGTATATAAAACATACCACATATAAAATATGTGTCCATCCACTATTTATGTTATTAGTAAGGCTTCTGATCAACAGTAGGCTATAATTAGTTAAGTTTTGGGAGAGTCAAAAGTTATACATGGATTTTCAACTGTGTGGGGGGTGAGTGCCCCTAACCCCCTTGTTGTTCAAGGGTCAACTGTATATGTATAAACCCACATACACATTTTAATGGCTTCCCAGTTTAACTGCATTTGTTCTCACTGAAGAAAGGGCCTTCTACAGTATATATTTACTGCTGGGATAAAGTGATTAACATTCATCTCCTCTACTTGACTGTGAGTTCCATTACAACAAGAAGCATGTCTTGTTTCAACCCCAGAGTTCTGGTGCCTAGCACTGCCCCACAGTACATACTCAGTAAGCACTATTCTTAATAAACAAAAGGTAATTTCACTTTCTTCTGTGTTGTGCAGACATAACAGATAATACAGCAAAATACTGAAACATATTTATGAAAGATGCTCAAAGCAGTGAAAATAATTATCCCTCAGAATTCTTTAGGGCTGGCTAAGTGTTAACTTCGACTCTGCTGAAGACTGTTCAGGGTGTTGGGACACGTTCGAGGACAGAGCTGTATTTTCTTTATTTTTTTTTTAAGATTTTATTTATTTGACAGACAGAGATCACAAGTAGGCAGAGAGACAGGCAGGAAGAGAGGAGGAAGCAGGCTCCCTGATGAGCAGAGAGCCCGATGCAGGGCTCAATCCCAGGACCCTGGGATCATGACCTCAGCTGAAAGCAGAGGCTTTAACCCACTGAGCCACCCAGGCACCCTCTGTCTTTTCTTTCTGATGGCTGCCCTGTTTTGTCTGAATAGGACTCCGTGAATGGGTATGAATCTGAACCAGGGAACAAAGGAAACACATAATTCTCTTTTCTCCTCTCTTTATACTGTGAGAATCCTTCCCCCTCCATGATCCCAGATTAGTGAACATAACAGATGGGTTTAATCCATAAAAATGAAAAACTTTTCCTATTTCAACTCCATTTCCTGCTTTTCTAGGTAAAACAAAACTTTCCCTGAGGAAATGATGCAAATGCACTCACATGTTCTTAAAAGATCCCTCATAGCACAAAACATTGCCATGAACTTTACCATGTTGTTTTTCATTTACTTTTAAAAGGAAATATGAAGGTGTAAGAGAAAAACAAAATATATAGATAGGATTTAGGAAATGCTTTCTAATCCCTGTTTCACTAAGACCTCCCTCCCTAAGTTTCAGTTTCCTGTCACATGGGATTGGTAAAAATACTTACCCTCCCTATTTTATAGAATTATCGTAAAGGATTTAATTACATAGGATACATGAAAACCCTTGAAATACTACAAAAGGTGATACAAATGTATACTGTCTGTCACTGCTACTACAAGGTCTCCATGGCCATATTACCTCACCAGCTCCTGTCCCTGCCCTCCCTTGTGCCTGGCAGGCTGCACACAATTCATTGCCTTAAGCACAGACCCAAGCAGTCTTATGTGATTGCACTTGAGTGTCCGAGGGAAGCCACTGATTTTGGATAAGACAAGAATGGTCGTGTTCCAAAAAACCTCCTGGGAAAACCCATGGGATACTCAATCCACATCTCCACCCAGAGTCTTCTCTAGACAGATATAGAGAGGGGGCATAAGTCAGAGCACCTGTTAAAAAGCACCATGTCTTGGCCAGTATGAGTTTAAACTTTAACAGCATTGCTATCCATCTGTAAAATGTCACGTCTGTTGGTTCCACCCTAGCAGCTCCAATGTAGAAAATCACAAATCCACCTCCTTCAATAAAATATAAAAGTCTAGAGTCTCTGTATAATATATGTGCACTCAAGCTATACTAATTTATTCTATAATTATTTTTATTTGGCTCTTATACTACATAATTAATGATGTTTACATGGAAAGGTTCTTTAATGTAAATGGCATAAGTGGATTACTGAGCAAGCCTTAAAACAAATAAACATTTTTCTTCTTTTAAAATTTTCTTCACTCTCCTCTGGCACAAGAGCAGAGGTTTTTAAATGTCAAGCGGGATATAGAAATCAGGCTTCTGAGGTCCATTCTCCCCTAGTAAGACAGTCTTATAATTCTGTTTCCTGTAATGGTTGGCCCGAGGGGGTCAACAGTGACCTTGCTGACCCAACACATCCAGACTCAGAAGCCTGTCTTTTCTTTGGGAGGTTGCCACTGTTTTTCTCCATGACCTTAAACACAACACAATATCTGGCCCTTACAGATCATTTCCTGCAGAGTTTGCTGGGGATGAGACACTCCTGACATAAATAAACAAGCTCCTATAAAGACCTGAAAAAGACCAGAAAAGAAAATCTACCAGGCTTCTAAATACTCCTACCATCATGATAAAATCAACATTAGCCAGCTCTGGTGGGTGCCCCTTGAGTCAAAGTTCAGATTCCATGTTTCTTGAGTAGTAATACAGAGCCAGGTTACTATAAAATAGAGTTAACACAACAGTCACTAACTATCAGGACACATATGATCTTTTTTAGGGTATTCTCAAGGGAAAGCATGGACATCAAAAGCCTTTTCCTTACTCCTGTTCTCCCAGAGGCAAAGGCAAGGGGAATGGGAGTGAAGATGCTTCCCTCCACCACACACATCCAGCCGTCAGGAGGCCTTTGTGGGGAAGCCTGGATCCAGGTCATCTCTGGAGGGAATGGTGACATGCCCTCTAAAGTACCCTTCAAGTTATCCCAGGAGTCGCCGACTAGACTTAACCAGCAGGCCTTCTCTACGGGACTTCAGTCTCAGATCTGACCATAGACCTGGCAGAGCCCTGGGATCTAACAGAAGAACTCAACCCACGTGAGAGGTCCTGACACCAGTCCTAGCTATCATCTCAGGGCAGAGCTTCAAATTGGAGCCCTGACCTGGAGGTCAAGATATAGGTCAAATGCCTAGGACAAGCATGCTTGGAGTGATCATAAATATACAAGACCTATTGCTATACTAAGACCTTTATATTCTCTAAAGGCTCTTACTTTCACATCATTTCAAACATGTTAGTATGTGTACTCATCCCACATTTAATTATTTTGCTATAAAAATTTTTATAGTTTTTCTTTTGAAATTATTCAGCTAGAGTAACTCATTTAAAAATGTGCTATGATTAAATAAATAAAATCTTTTAAAAACGTGCTGTGATTTCTTAACACTCATCATATATATTTAGGAACTCTCAGTTGGTGAGAGCAGCTCATCTTAAAACTGTTTTCAAATGTAATGCAATTGTTATGAACATTAAATCCAGCAATTAATGAAGCTGACACAGTATTATATTTTGTGACCATTAATAAATGTTGATTAATTTTGCTTTGGCAGTTTTCCTTTTCTAATTTTGGAGGCTATAATTTTTCCCAGTCAGACTCCAGACATTTTCCCAGACAAGCTCATATGCCCAGCACTGTGAGCCTACTACCTAGAGGCTAAGCTTATCCTCTGAGTTTTTGGCATTCAGCCAAGCACTCCCTGAATAACTGGACATGGACTACAGTGAGTTCTTGGGGATTTTCAGCCATTTCATTCAATTTGTGCCCTTAACCCAAACAATCCTGTGGAGGTACCACACCTTGTACCATCACCTGAACAATCAAATTAAGTCTTCCTAATTAAACTCAAATTCTGAAGATTTTTGTGAATTTTTGGATCCTTAAAGAAATTTACCCATAACTAATGCTAAAAGGCTTCACTGTTGGCCTTTGGTAAAGTCATTCTTTTCCTTCATGGATGAAATCAGGTTTCATAAATCCAATTTATTTCATTTTCTAATAAGAAATGAGATGTGGAAGCTGATTTGAAGTTGCATTCCTAGGAAGCTTTTCCATCGCTCCATAAAATGTGAGTTATGTGTGTTCCATTAAGGTGTTTATAACTATAACTAGACTCAAGATAACTTCTTTAAAAATATTTTATCAGCAATGTTAGGTGGAGTGTACTTTTTTCTCCCCCACACCCTCAGAAAGGGATTAGGTCTTATCAGACTGTATCAACCCCAAAATAATCATAGATCGTCTACTGACAGTCACAAATTCCCCTCTTTTGCTATCAGCAAATGCTGTAGTGATAAAGTACAAATTTGAAAACTCTATTTTCTAGATGCTTCTTCCAACAATATCACATCATCAGTGTAGTTTGTTTAGGGAATGCATTCCTGACCTTGGTTTGTTTGTATCTTCTTTAAAAATCACTAAATACATGGAACACTTGGCTGGCTCAGTCAATTTAGTGTCTGCCTTCTGCTCAGGTCAAGATCTTGGGGTCCTGGGATAGAGCCCTGTATCGGCTCTCTATTCAGCAAAGAGCAGGGAGTCTGCTTCCCTCCCACTCTCCCTCTGTGCTTGCTCTCACTCTCTCTCTCTCAAATAAATAAGTAAAATCTTTAAAAAAATAAAATAAAATAAAAATCACTAAATACAAATTGAGTATATAGTAGTAAGCTCTTAGATACTGCCATCAGACAGGATGAGATGCAATCCCATCTCTGCCATTTTCTAGCTCTGAGATTAAGGCAAGTTATTATTTTTTCATCTGCAAAATGGTACCAATAATGATTAAAAGGATGGTTCCCCAGATTAAACAAGTTAATGAGTATGAAGCTGATGTGAGCAATCCATGCTAGCTTTAAACATTGCTCTTATAATTACATATCATTTTTCTATTCAGAGTACCACCATTCAAGCCCCCACACCTCAGCCCTGGAGTAATTAGGGGCCTCCTGCCTTCTCAGCTGGCACTCTGCTCTCACCTACCCCAACCCCTTCTCATCTCCTTCCCAAGGATGAGTGATCCTTTCAGTATGGAAAGGCAATCAGTTCAACCCCTTCCAACACACAAACAAAAAGAATACAACAAAAATTCCTCCAGCTGTCCTTAGCACAAAACTGAAAAAAAGGCTCCTGCCTACCCTATGTGGCCCGTTTGCACCTCTCTCCCCACTCTCTCTATGCCTCAGCCACACTAGTCTTCTATGCGTTGTTGGTGCCCGGCTCCCTCCAGTCCGACTTCCACAGGCCTAGAGAGATCTGTCCCTGCCCCACCTGGTGCTTCACATCCCAACCCAAAAGCTACCTCTTCAGGCAGATCACTTCCACCTAATTTTTAAAGGTTCACATTCCTTCCCTTTCAATGTATTTAGCTCACTGAACTCATGGCCTACTTAAAGGATTACTGCCTAATGTGTGACTTGCTTTACTTAAGTTTGGGAAGAGGACAGCTGCCCATAACCTAGCTCAGCAGGGACCAAGGGGAGGAAGGCACTCAACATTAAATGAATGAGTGAATGAACACAGGTTAGAGTTAAAAGCCTGAACTGCCCATTTTCAAAGTTGGCTCCTTATTAAGTGGTCCCCAAACAGGCTAGGAACCTTTTTTTTTTTTTTTTTAAACATTTGGCCTTCGTTACTGCGTCTCTCTTTTCCTGAGAAACTGCCCAGAGGTGGCCCACCCTACAAACGGGCGACCGGCTTGGCTGTGCGACCCCGAGAGGACCGCCCGAAGCCTGGCTTGCTGGGCCGGAAGTGAGAGCTACGGGGCGGGATCTGGGCCGGTCCGGGCGGAAGTGCCGGGGTCGGAGCGGAAGCGGCGACGTAGCCGGCTGCCGGCTCAGGTGGGTGCGGGCGGCCTGGCGGCGGGGAGTGGGAGCTCTGGTCCCAGCCCGGAGCCGGCGCTGGGGCGGGAAGCGGGGCACGCGAACCTTTCGCTGGAGTGCAAGCTGCCAATTTCGATTGTCGTTAGAGGGAATTTAATTAAACCGAGAGCCATAAATCCATGAACCTCCGGGGGGAGATTATAGGCATTTGTGTGCGTGTGTGTGTGTGTCTGTGTGCGCGCGCGCGCGCCGCACAACTGATGGCGCTCTGGGAAGGGAACAAAATAACGAGCGGGACAAGGCAGCTTTTTAAGAGGAAGCAGGAAGCATCTCAGTTTCACGCTAATTCCAGTGTTTCACAGAAGCCCCATCCGCGGTTTAATTGAATTCTGTGAAGTGGCAATATAATCTCAATTGGCAGGCCGCTGAGATGCCTTTTTAAATAAATCTTTTTGAGCAGCCATGTTGACCTTTAACTGGGGGTGAAAAGGTTGAAAGGTGCTGTAGGAAACGTTGTTGAGTCCCGCGGTTTGGGAATCTCCTCTCTGCTTTACTGGCAAAAGCATCCCCCTGGGTGGTGAACAACGTGAGAATAAATCAGAGACAATTCTCAACAAATACTTAGCCTTGTCGGCCACTCCTGATAAAAACCAGCTCATAGAATTTTTTTTTAGTAAGTCCAGAGGTAAAGAATTCCCAGCGAAATTACTAATGGGAAAAGGCAAGTGCCTGTTTCTAACACGGTCTTTAACAAGGTTTTTGCCAGGATAATAGTTGTTCTTGTTTCTTAATATTATTTCATGTAGTACTTCATATTGTAGGGTACTTTAAATATATATGTGTATGTGTGTGTGTATATATGTATATGTGTGTGTATATATGTATATGTATATATACACACAACACACAGTATGGCCCAGCTTGATCCCAAGCTATAAACTCCTCCAGGATAGGAATAGTGTCTAGAACCTATTATACCTCCAACACTTTCTAGCACATTTCCCAATATAACCAGGGCTCCTGTATCTACACATTGCATTGGTGAAGCAGCCACTGCACCAGTGCCTCAGTGTGCATGCCACTGTACAAGTTGAGGTAGCTGTTATAGGCCGTAGTCCCTTAATTTACTAATTATATGAAGAATAGCTTATGAAAATGCATATGAAACTCTCTAACCAATATTTTTCAATATTTGGAGCTACATACAGTGAGATTTGAAACACTTGGAAAAAAAAGTCTCTCTGGAAATACTAAGTGATCACTGTAACATCAGGGTAAGGCCCAACTAAGTCATGGTTCTGTGTGAAACATCATAGCCTGATAACCTGAGTCCCGTTCTGCCAAAGAATTGTGTGGAACCAGAAAGTTCCTGTTGGGAAAATTAAGATTGGTGGGGCTGGTGCTTTAGACAGGCAGTCTCCCCAGATTTTCTTTCTTCATACTTTCTGTGGTCAGTAGTGGCGGCCTGCTGAGGAAGAATCAATATTTTTTTTGTCTCCTTCACTAGAAGAAAATGTGGCTGTGTGGTTTTATTTAGATGGATTGATGGCAGGTAAGGTAATAGAAATGAGGATTTTCCAACTCGGGAATTTATTGGACTGTATTTCTATTTTATCCCAGATGTCTGGCTCTCTTGTACTCTTAAGTACCTGGAGGCAATGTGGAGATATGCCTTCAAAATAAGTTATTTTTTTAAGTTTTTGTATTTCATAATGTGTGCATATTCTAGCTGGCTGATGCGTTCAGTTACTCTAATGCCAGGGTTTGGTGTTTCACATATAGCAGGACCCTGAGGTAATATGGTACAAGTATGAAGGTTTTTTATGTTCCTTATTTTAAATCTAATTTTGCCACTGCTTTATTAAAGGAGTATACATCATAGGAAACCAGAAGCCTGCTGGGATTGTTCCTGCATGCAGTTTTAATCTTGTTTGCAATTATTTTGAAGGGGAGAAACCATCTGGATCCAGGGATCCACACAGGTAGCAGGGACTAGGCAGGCTTCCTTCATCCTTCCCCTAGTAATATCACATAGCAAGTTCAGGGACAAAATCATTTGAGAAAGAATATGCAAAATGAAATGTTTGGGCTGAGTATCTCATAGATCATTATCCCACATCCCTAATATTCCAGTTCCAGTTACAGGAACCTGGAGGCATGGAAACATCATTCTTTTTATTCTAATCTTTACCAAAGATAAGGTTTCTAGAGATAGAGGCAAAATTCAAGATACCTTCTACTTTAAGAAAATATCCATCTCCCAGGATTTCAGAGCATTTCACCCTTAGTATCTGGTAATAACCATTTAACTGCTATAGGCTTCACCACTGCAGTACTGTATTTGTAAATTTTTCTTCTGTGCAAGGTGTAAGGTCCTAAAGGGCAGGGAAAGGATCTTAATCACTCTTATATTTCTATACCTGGCACAGTCCCTGACGCATTGCAAACACTCAGTATATGCCACAGAAATGAAAACACAGTGTCCCTGAAAGGCGATTGGATCTATAATATGATTGGGAATACAACAGGTAGAGAAAAGGATTATATAAAACATTAACCTTTCAAGATTAAAAACATTAACCTTTCAAGAGCTTACTAGATACAGTTATAAGTACTGCAGTTACTAACACCTTGATCAACAGCTTGGAGTAGGGAAATGCATATTTGAGAATCTGCAGATAGTCACCAAACTGTCTTCCAAGGAGCTGTGTCCTGATCAGCTATAGGGCCTGAGTTCTGTTGAATGGCTTCGGGAGCCCTGTCTCCCCCTCCATTCAGGCCTTCCATGCTCAACTCCTCACCCAAAGACTTGTTGAGCAAATACATGAAGACTGTCTTTGTGAAGGTATACCAAATTACGAGTTTACCTAGGTCACTAATACCTTCATTTGATCCTTCCTTAAGGAGAGACTATGTATGGTCACTATTTTAAGGCTAGGTTGCCCAAATAATATTGTAAGAAAGCCACTCTCATCTTTTCTGCTTTGCTCAAATTCCCAAGGAGTTCAAAACTGACAGCTTTTTGTGTTATAATGGGGCAGGCTTGTGGAACACACTGCTTCCTTCTGTTGCCAGTGGGACTGCAGCAGAAACCAGAACATTACTCCTGGAAACAAATGAACTTCCTTTCGTTGTTCCTGTACTTTTTCATACTAATCACGGGGAAATGGCTTCTAGTTTAGTCAGGAGGAAGGACATGAGATTGAATTATTTGATTTTTTTAACTCTTTACTTTTTAAAACATATAGTTCTTCCAGTCAGCCAAGAGAAAGGATAGTGTTATTTAATGGAAATTCAGTCAGCTGAGTCAGCCTAGGACATGAGAGTGGGAAAAAAGAGATCTAAGTTCAGCTCTGTTACTCCATGTTCAAAAATGAAATTAATCTGTATCTTCTTAGATTTAGAGACCAGAACCTCATTCTTAAAATAAAAGAATTCTGCTATCTGAAGCAGAGGCTTTCCTCACTCTCCATCCTTAAATTAATCTTTAAACACAATGTGCTACCAGTTGTTTGGTATGCTGAGGATTTATGTATAAAGCTTTCTGAGGGTTGTTTTTGTTTTTGTTTTTAATTTAAAGGAAGGAGGTTGAACTTGGAGATTCCTTGTAGTTCTGAAAATTCTGTTTTGGTCTCATTATGTATAAAAATAAGCCATTGTTCAAGGAAAAAATACAGAAAGATGAACCAAAATATGCAGTATGAAAGGTTTCAGGAAGACATTAGTTTATCCATAATGCAAGGAGATCTTTGAAGTCACTTCCCACTTCCAAAATATTAAGACATCCCATACGTGTTAAGTAACAGAATGGGATCCGAGGATTGTAGAATCTGACATCACTGAGAGTTGTGGGTGCACGACCTCAAGAGAATATGGTCCCCAACATTCAGATTGAGCAGGCCTAGGTATTGTTGGTATCACAAGTCGAAGAAAATGCTCAGATTTAGTAATTCAAAGTTTCCAAAGTCATTTGCTACAAAATGGCTAAAAATGAATGAAAAATCTTTCAGGTCTTGTGTGGTCATGAAGATAAATCCATCTCTTTGGCAAGGTGAATTGGAAATGGTAGGGGTATTAGTGATGAATGGATGACCTTGCCTGGGTGGGCAGATTTTGAATTGCAAATAGTTGTTTTTGGAAATGGGATTGTGTGCTTTGTAAATAGCAAGGAAACTGGCATTACTAGCTGGTTACAATAAAACTAAGACGTTTTAATGAAATTGCCTTCTTTCTGGGTCAGCATTAAATACCAGAGATATCTTCAAAGGGGATGGTCATTTTAGTTAAGAAGGATAATGTGGAAAGGAGTCAGCATAAGTCCTTATGCACTTTGTTCCCATCCCTTGAACTAGAATGATTTTGCCCTCATCTTGATGCCATCTTTATGGAATGAAGGAATTTTCAAATTGGTTTTTAACTCTATTAAGCCCTCATGTATGATATAACCCAACCACATTATTCAGGTTTTCTTGGCTTTCAGGAACAGCTTTGCAGCCATTATGTTGTAATTGTACTGAACATTGCTGCAACTCTGAATTCAGAATATGCCTCTTTGGCTCAAGGCCAAATGCTGAGTCGGTGTCTTTGGGATGAGAGGAGGGGTGCAATGTGTGCTAGCCCTACTGTGTTAACAGGAAGTAGTCCAGAATCGTCTCTGGACGCCTGGGGTTCTAGAGGGAGTGTGTAGTAGGAGTACACTACTTTTTATGATTAGCATCTTCATTATCGTTTTCTCAGCTGAATGTTTTTCTGGAGACCCTCCCCTGACATTTTCATGTGCACCAAGCCCATTACTAAAGCAATGATGTGGAAAGTGTGACTGCTAAGGTCCAAAGATTCTAAAACAAACTCTTGTTTACACTAAAGATTCTTCTCCCCTTCCACTTCACATTTGTCATCTTACGAGGCAAACATAGGGGTGCTTCTGGATATGGAGAAGAATGCAGAGATGATGAGGGTTTGTTGTTAAAAAAATATTTTTTAAGGGCGCCTGGGTGGCTCAGTGGTTAAGCTGCTGCCTTCGGCTCAGGTCATGATCTCAGGGTCCTGGGATCGAGTCCCGCATCGGGCTCTCTGCTCAGCAGGGAGCCTGCTTCCTCCTCTCTCTCTCTCTCTGCCTGCCCCTATGCCTACTTGTGATTTCTCTCTGTCAAATAAATAAATAAATAAAATCTTTAAAAAAAAAAATATTTTTTAAATGTGTCAAACAGTAAGAGAAAAATACATCATTCCCCTTTGGAGGCGCTTTTCCATCTCAGATGCTCAGCTGCAAGATGAGTGCCCTGGCAAGGCTAACATCACCTCCCCTACTGGGTCTTTTTGGATGATAGGGCTTCCTGATTATGACTGAGGAGCTTGAGAAGCAAGTGTGCAGCGAGCAAGCGCCTGTACACCTCTGCCTGGATCTCTGTGTGAATTTTGGTCCTCTTTAGATGGTCTAGCATTTTAGGTTCCCACAGCTGCAAACTACTTCAGATTCTCTGGGGACTTCCAAAGCCCTGGGCTATGGCCATGGCATTTCTTCAGTGTGTGAAGCCCCTTCTCCGATCAGCAGGACATTTGACATCAAAGCCTCTGGGCACAGTTTCTCCCCATCTCTATCGATTGAGAGAACAGGGCAAGGACTAGCAACTCTGTTGTGCAGCTGATGAAGCTGAAGCAGATGAGGAACTGCCCAGCATTTCAGAACTAACAAGGGGCAGTTGCCTGTCTTTGGGGTTTATATTTATAAAATCCTCACCCAAAAATGCACACAGGAATTCAAACATGCTGAATTTCTACTGAAACTGTATGAGGAGTGACTCTCAAACTCCTAAATGAGGAATTACCATTGGTACTTAATTCGCCTGACTGATGATTTAGCAGGAGCTGTGTTTATTTACATTTACATAACATTTATTTTGACCACTCTACAGAAGTTATTCAAAATTATTTTGAAATAAGTTTTGTCTTGAAAGACAATCAATAAAATCCAACTTTACCATTACCTAGGTGGCTTGTTTGATGTACATGGGTTGATGTCCTCAACTGGTAAAATGGATGAATTTTTTAATCTTTGAACATATAAAGGCAAGTATTGCGAAGGGCAACTGGAAGGGTTTGTCCCAAACCTATCAAAGAGAAACCTTGACTCCTTGAAAACTAGATTTCAGTGTCCTGTTCTGTAATTTTCTGAAGCCTAAGGAAGCTAAGCCAGTACTGGATGCCAAGATATTAGCAACTTAGATGGACTTAGTGACATCCTGAGAAGATAAATATGTTGGTTCTTAATCAGTGATATACTCAGAAATTCCTACTTAAGTAATACCCATAGTCTGAAATTTTCAGCGACTTCTGTTTGAAATATTTTTCAGTTTTGCAATTCCCTATTTCTGAGATTGCTATAGTAGAGATTTAAATCTTACTTTTGAGGCCAGTAAAAGCACATTTCAGTCAAGAGAACCATCATCATAACTGCTTTTTTAAAATATTTATTTATTTATTTGAGAAAGAGAGAATCTCAAGCAGATTCCCCCTGAGCAGGGAGCCTGATGCAGTGCTTGATCCCATGAGCCTGAGATCATGACCTGAGCTGAAATCAAGAATTGGACATTCAGGGGCACCTGGGTGGCTCAGTGGTTTGGGCTGCTGCCTTCGGCTCGGGTCATGATCTCAGGGTCCTGGGATCGAGCCCCGCATCGGGCTCTCTGCTCCGCAGGAAGCCTGCTTCCCTCTCTCTCTCCCTGCCTCTCTGCCTACTTGTGATCTCTGTCTGTCAAATAAATAAATAAAATCTTTAAAAAAAAAAAAAAAAAAGAATTGGACATTCAAATGACTAAGCCACTCAGGCGCTCCTTATTATTATCATTATTAATAACAATGCCTTACTTTTAGCATTATTTTAGTAATAATGTTAAAGCTGATTTCTCTATTCTGCTTTGTAACTGATACGGAGATTTTCACATTCATTATCTCTTTTGAAGATACCCAATCAACTTTTGCCTTCACTCTTCTCCAACGCACTGCCTCCATCCTCACTAGAAATAACCACTTTTAGTTAAGGTGTTATTTTAGGCAAAAACCAGACAGGCAGTTCACTTTAAGGGTAGGCTTTGGTTAGAAGATTTCATTATTTTGAAGCACTCTCAGACTCATCCCATCTGATTTGTGGTAGATTCTTCCACCACCCCGTTCCCATTCTAGAAGCAATTTTTTCCCTTGGCTTCTGTGATGACACTCCTTTCTAGTTTGCATTGTACCTCACCAGCCTTTCCTTCCGCTTGCTCAACACAACTTCTAAATGTTGGATTGCCTCAGAGATCTGTCCTGTGCCGTCTTCCTTCTCTGTATTATTTAGATTATCTCATCTGGTTTCGAAGCTGTAAATACAGTCCCTAAACTGACGGAGTCTCAAATTTTTGTCTTCGGCCCTAGCTCTTCTCCTGAATACTAAACCTGTATATGCCACTCTCTCCATGAGCTCCAACTTGTCCCTAACGGAGCTCTCAGTCCTGTATACTCTTCAATCTATTTCTGCCTCAGTTGTTCTCATTTTAGTAAATGGCGCTGCCACCCACCAGAGGCTCAAGGCCCAAACTAGAATTGTCCTTACTGCATCTTCAATTTCTCACATCCAGTTCATGGCCAAGATCTGTTGGCCCCGTTTCTGTCATTGTCCACAGCACTATCCTTTCTTACCTTGACCACTGCAGTGGCCTTCTAACAGGGTCCCTGCCCCCCAACCGTGCAATCCACCTTTACACAGCACCTCAAGTAATCTTTTAGGATGTATATAAGGGGTGCCTGGGTGGCTCCTTCAGTTCAGGTCATAATCCCAGGGTCCTAGGTTCAAACCTAGGCTCCCTGCTCCTCAGGAAGACTGCTTCTCCCTCTCCCACTTCCCCTGCTTGCATTCCCTTTAAAAATAAATAAATAAATAAACAAAATAGAATGTATATGAGATTCATGTCACCTCCTTCTTCTAAATCTAATTGTAATTAAAATCTCAACATGGCCTGTGAGTACTTAGGTGATGTGACCCCACAGATGATTGTTGAGCCCTGTCTCCTGCCACTATTTACTCTGCTCCAGCCATATGGTCCTGTTCGTTTCTTCCAGTAAGTTCAGGTTGTCCTCACCTTAAAGCCTTTGCACTTACTATTCCTCTCTCCAAAATGTTCCTACTTCAGATTTTTGCATCTTCTTAGCCTTTAGTCCCAGCAAACCTGACACCAGCCCAGAGTACTTATTTCAAGGACCTGCCTCAGTTACCATCACGCCACCTTGTCTACTCCCTCTCCTCTACTTGTCACTCTCTGATACTGTTCGATTTAATATCACTGGAATACGGACCCCAGGAGGACAGGTACCTTGCTTTCCCGGTCACCACTGCACCTGGCACCTATAAGAGCCTCTAACACATGGAAAACATCAGATAATTATGGAATAAATAGGTGACTCTCCTCCCACATCCAGGCTGTCCTAAACGATCTCTCTCTTTCCCACCTCCATTCTTTCCTCTGACGTCCATCCTGCATGCTGCTGCTAGATCAGTTTTCCAAAACACTGCTTTTATCACAACACTCTCTCGTTCAAAACCCTACAGTGCCTCCCATCAGACAGACCATGGTACTCCTTCAACACCTTTGTGTCTCACACCATCTTTAGAATTGTTTCCCCTTTTTTGGACATACCCAAATCCTAGATGATTTGGGATCTTACTCTTGTGAAACCACCTCTGACCTCAGCTCACAGTATCCTCCTTTCTCTTATAGCATTTAAAGGTGCACATTAGATGTCATGGTTGCAATCGCTTCTGTATTTATATTGTTCCAGTTTAGAACTGAACTACCTTCTCCTGAATCCACTGAAGTATTTCTTCTATTATTCCTGTTGCTTGCATCTAGTATGTGGACGTGACTTCTCCATGTGACTTTTATTTGGAGGGCAAGAAATGGCCTAAACACCAAACAGGATGAAGGAAAAAAAAAAAAAAAGGTTTAATTTTACAGAGAATTTGAAGGAGGTGAGGTACAGGGACAGAACAAACATATTAAGTGGTAGAGTTGAAAAACTTCAGTGAAGGGCGCCTGGGTGACTCAGTGGGTTAAAGCCTCTGCCTTCGGCTCAGGTCATGATCTCGGGGTGCTGGGATCGAGCCCCGCGTCGGGCTCTCTGCTCGGTGGGGAGCCTGCTTCCCCCCCGCCCCCGCCTGCCTCTCTGCCTACTTGTGAGGTCTCTCTATCAAATAAATAAATAAAATCTTTAAAGAAAAAGAAAAAGAAAACCTTCAGTGAAATGGTAATCTTAGTGTCTTGGCAATGCCCACCCTTCAAACAGTTAAAGAACTTAACAGAACAGTGTGTTGAATGCAAATTAACGTAGCACCATTGAGTATAAACAGTGGAATAGAGACATCCAGACACTTGGAAATCTCACTGTCATGGTAATAATTTGAAGGGAAAGAAAATAGGGTTTTGTTCCTAAGCACTCATATGACCAGTCATTCCTTTCTGGGATTGATTTTCTACTGCCTTCTCTGGCCCCTGTACGGTGATGAACAAACCTGTTGGCACTGAAATCTGGAAATAGAAGCTACAGGGAGTGAGATGGCTGTGTGGTGTGAGAAGCTGTTTCCTGCTCCCCAGGTCTGGGGCATGATGTAGGGCTACTCATGGTTTCATGTGTTATGTGAGATCAAATCAGCAGTCGAACTCTATGGTCAGAATGAAGCTGTGGTGATTGTCTGACAATATATATAAATACCGAATCATGTTTGTACACCTGAAACTAATTAAAATGTTATGTTAATTATACCTCAATTTAAATAAAGAAGGAAAGAATGAAGCTGAGCATGACACCATGTACAAGTGGGCCTATAGGTGGGTGGTTGGCTTGGATCTTTGTTGCGACATCTTGTCTCAGCTGGCTCCACCTCTCAGGCAGTCCCCCTGGCCTGGTCCTCTGGCTGCAGAGGCTACAGAGCTAGAAAAGCCCCTGCGATCCCACCTATGCCAGTGAGTGAGCGTCCCACTCCCTGTTTCTTTCTATTCTGTAGCCTCATTCTTGCCCTGCTTAGCTCCTTGGAGTTGACACGTCATAGTATCTGCTTCATTTTCAGCTTTGGGGATGTCCCTTAATGCTGCCTCTCCTTGTCACCCAAATCCCAGGCTAGGCTCCCACATGTTTGGGAGAAGAGGAGGTTTGGACAAAGGGGAGACAGAGGGGCACTGGGGTGGCAACATGTGTCCCTGTTTCCCTGCATTAGGTTGAGCCCAGTGACCCAGACAAGTCTGCTAAGAGCAGCCTCATCTCATTACATAAATTTTCAGTAATCTAGAATGATGGGCTTTTGTTCCCAGTAGAGGTGTGTGGTATATGTGTGTGTGTGCATGCGTGCGTACACACGAGTGTTTCTAGTCACTTGGGTAAAAATAGAAACATTAACTTAGATGGTAATGAATGTGAAATGAGGGCTTAACATCTCATATGGCACAGATGACTAAACGGAAGCCCTGAGCCTCTCCTCATGGAACACACGTTCAGCAGGAGCTACTATAATAGTGTTTGGTTAATGTCAGCTCAGCATTAAATTTACATTATACTCTTGTGAAGCTCCAACATTACCTGTTAATAACCAAGGCAGTACCTGGGCTTATATAGACTTTTTCATTATGCTCATGAACTAACACTGCAGCTTACTGATGAGGGATCATGTGAGCCTGGAGATTCGGCGTGCCAAAGGATGCTTTGTATGAATAAAAATTCTGGTCAGTGAAGGTCAGTTTCTCTACTCAAGCGAGAACAATGTTGTTTCTCTTCTAATCAGACACATGCAGTGTTTGAAGAATCCAGGGGCCCTACATAAGTGATATGCAGCCCTAGTCTGGGCAGCTCCTCATGCAAGAAATGAATAATCCTTAATAAAGACTCAAACGACCCTGGCTTCTCTCTGTACTGTAATCAGTTGCTTTAATGGTATGCCCTTGAGTGCCTCACAGGGGAAATGCTATAAAGTTAAGTTATCTTCCTTATCTTGGCTTCAAGGAGGGCTGAATGGGTCCAATCAGTCCTCCCCCATGTTGTATTTGATTCTGCCATAAAGCCCACTGGAGTCAGCCTCAGTTTGTTGAAAAGCCAGCATTCCCTTTCTCTGTGTGGCTGATCCACGCCTCTGAGCAGCCTGGACTTGAAACAGCAGGAGTCACCATCTTTATTGTTAGGCTGTGGAATTTGTTTTAGGCACATTCTAAATCCAGTCTTATGCCTTTTACATTTTTTTTTTTTTTTTTTTTTTTGTCCATGACAAAGGTGACCCATTTGTGCTTCTTTGATATTATGAACACAGCTCTTTTTGCTCATATCACAGAGGCATGTAACAAAATACAAAGGATGAAATTGTGTCTGTGTGTAGTAAGGACACAAGTTTCATGACTAAATTCAATGACATAATCAAAAAGGTGTTGTCCTCTCCCAAGTCATGAGCTACCAGGCAGAAACTGCCTCTCAGAGTATTTTTTTATAATGCTGAGATACTGCTCAAAAATAATAGAACTAATGAAAATGTCACATTGACAGAGTAGCCTGTATTAAGATTTTACTTCAAGAAAGCATGATTCACTGACTGTGACATTGACAGCAATAGTGTTAGGGTTTACAGAGTTAGTAAAATATTCTAAGAAGAGTATGATGCAGTGGCAAATGGGGTGTATCATTTTTCGTTTATTTCTAGAACTGACCGGACTCCTGTGTTCAGAATTTTAGACTTCAGATCTTATTTCTGCCCAGGAGAGGTATAGGGAGCTTTTTAAATATCATACTCTAATATAATATTCTAATACAGTGCTTACAAAGAAAGAAGTTAATTTAACAATGTGGTAAAATGCATGTGCCTTAGGACATTCGGAAAATATGCAGGTAGTAAAACTGCATAATGCTAATGCATTTCTCCATAAACAGATGTGCCATGTTTAAGTGATTAAATATATGGGAAAAGGTGGAAGTAGGTCTAACAGTGGAAAGAGAACTAATTTTAAATAGAATCGTTGCAGCATCACTGAAGACTCTGCTCTCTGGGTTGGGTTAACAAATATTCCAGCAAATCTGGAATGAATAGCAACTCTGTTTACTATGACAGGTTTTATTTGTCTTGGGTGCAACCAAGACCACATGCTGTGTTTTGTCATGTTGGAAATACTGAAGCAGATTTCCTTTGTGAATGTGAATTTTTTTTTTTTTTAAAGCCTTAACACCTCAGTCTCAACTCGGCTAGGAAAAAGCAGTAAGTTCTCCTTTCCTTACCAGCCAGACATCAATATATCTTAAATCCCTCCACCAAAAGCATGCACCTGTGGTTCACTATCCTGGTGGTTGTCTTAGGTCACTGCCACAAAGGGCTCAATCCTTCTCATTTCCAAGAACTATCTTTCTGTCTTTAACAAAACTAATTTTTTGTTTTCTTTCTCCCCTATAGCACAGCTCCTTTAATTCTATTCCCTAGGAAGATGTGCCACTGTGATTATAGGGCTTTCCCAAAACCAAGGATGCAAAAATTTTTACCCAGTGTAAAAACGGCTAGTAGTCTACCTTCCCTCCTCATTCATATCCTGTGTAGACAAAGCCATGCTTAGAAGCTGTCGTCTCTGACCACATTTACCTATTGGAGTTGCTGATTCTGCTTAATTTATAAAAAATGTGTATACCAGGGTTTAAAACTTAATTGAGAGTAGCACAGCGTGTTTGGAAGTAGATGGATCTATTTTCCATCTTGGAATAATGGTGGGTAGCAGATCATTGCAAAGTGCTCATCACATTCCCTTTTATGTGTTATCGAGATCATTCAGTTAGCAGGGAGATCCAGGGAGAAGTGGAAGGCTATGAGTTTAAGAGTGAAGGAAAGATTATTGTTTTCACAGATCAGAATCCAATCTTTTTGTCCTGTGGTCTTTACACTAGTTTGATAGGGCTGGTATTTTTCTCTAAAATCGTATCATTCTGTTTGAAATGAGTTTAAAGCTAATCTTACACTAAGAAGCCTAGTCAGCACTAGAGATTAGCACATTATTAATATAGTCATGCTCTGCGGAGAGCAGAGATCAGAGCTGGTGGTGAAGGGGTTGGGACCAACTGTAGGGCCCTGGCCCACAGTCTTATGGACACCCTGAAGAATACTAACATTTAGTTATAACATGAGCTATGCTCAGTTGGTGACTGCTGTGCACACTGAGTGTCTGGTTAGGGTTAGAGGGGAGACTAAAAAGGTGGAGAACGGTTCACTCCAATACTTCAAATATTCAAACAAATATCTGAATACCTACTGTGTGCCAACTTAATTATAGATGCTCAGGGATACTGGGGCAAACAAGTACCTGCTCCTATGGAAGTCACACTATAATAGAGGGGGACAGAGGTAAAGCCATTTGAGGCAGTAAAAGATAAAACCGTAGCAAGGCATAAGAATGGAGCATGGTGGGCTGGCCAACCTTGGTAAGGTCGTCACTAAGGCATGACCCAGGCCAAATGAGGGGAAGCTACTGAAGAGCTTTTCATGCATAAGGACAGCAAGTACAGAGATCCTGATAAAGAAATGATCTTTAGGTATTCAAGGAACAGAAAGGGAATCTTTGTGGCTGCCGCTTGCCAAGAAAAGGGAGGGGAAAGTGAGATGAAGTTGGAAAGCAAAGTTAAGAAATGAAGATCCCAGGAATGAATTCATTTTGAGAATATTGATAAATGATAAAGTCAACAGTGCATATGTGTTTTAAAAGTGAAATTATCATATCTGTAGTTTTAAGGACAAAGCTGGAGGCTCAATAGAATAGGAATAAGTAGGCTGTCTTATGTCGAGCAAAGAAGCAAGATGAGGGAGCTTCAAAGCCTAGTGTTTGACATGCTGCTATTACCAAGCTGTTCGTGTTGGAGTATCTCCAGTAGTAACACTAGTACACTTGTATATGTTTTTAAAAATGATGGCAATCTCCTTTTAAAATACTTAAGGAGTTGAGTAGATTTTTGCTCCTGACAAGTCAACTCAACCCAACTCTCCCCTATAGGTCCTCTTAGTACAATCTGTATTTCCCCATCTTTTGCAGCAGAGTGAGGCATGGATCTCCTAAGTGACAACCTTAACCGTCATTTGGGGATTTGTGCTCCTTACTTACTGTTCCTTTACTATGAAGGTGGCTCTGTGTTGTTGAATGCTTGCCAACAAGATAAGCTATCTCTGCAGATAAGAACCATCTCAGGAAACCTCCCCATTATAGGGAATCATCAGGATGCTGGCACAATCTGCAAGTGAAATTTAATTTTGTATTCAAATTAACAAACCCATGCAGTTTGCCTGCAGAACCCAAGTGAGTAGGCACACAGCTCATCCATAAATATGGATATTTTCCCATTCTAAGTTCTGTTTTGTTTGGAATACAGTGAATGTTGAGGCATCATGGAGACTTGCCAAACATCTGGGCCTCTCTGACACTCCTGGAGTCCAAGAAGCAATTCTCAAGTCATCAAATTCCATCATAGGCTTGCAGCTTACTGTTCATATTATAAACAGCAAAATCTAGGGCACATAAGTTTATTGGTCTATTTTTCTTTTGGCAGAATTAAGATGCTCTGGTTTCAAGGAAATAGCATGCATCTTGCCAAATACTCCCTTCAACTCCTCATGAGAAATCTCTCTGCCTCGAAGACTGTTCTTCCTGTGCTGACCTTATTTACAAAGGTACAGAGTTAAAAAGTAAAATTACTACTTCAAAAACAAAAAAAAGTGTTCAATTGTTGTCTGAAGAAAGTTGTACATTTAAGAAGAGGGATGGGGAAATGCTGAAAGGAAAGCAATGGAATACGCTGTCCTCAGACCTGTCCCCCAACTTCATAGTAGCAGTTACAATGGTACTAACCCTGGTTTCTACCCACATGCCTCATTGTCTCACACTTTTCAGTTGGAAAACTAATATATTTAATAGTCTCCCAATCCCTGCATTGGAAGGAAGAACGATCAAAAGAGAGATGATGTTTATAAATACATCACTTAGAAACATAATTAATTCTTGTGATGGCTGTGTTCCATAAAGTCACCACAAACACTGAATTAGTGAACTAATTTAGTGAACTAAACCAGTGCTCCCAGGGGAGGTTATGGTTAGACTCCAGTGAGCTGCTGGCCACATATTGTCAGCTGATCAATACTAGCCTTGTCTGGCATATGTTTCTGTTTAAAGATACTTTATTTACTATGTATTGTTGATTCATTACACCAAATTCAGGGCCAACAGCACCATATCTCATGCCTGAACAAAGTTTATCTAACAGTATTTTCACCACGAGGCGCATCACAGCCTTCTTACGCTTGGAAACACTGCACAACACTACACAGCCCTCTACATGGGGACCATTCTAAATAGCCAAATCAATAAAAAACACAAAAATGCAAAAAGCATGACACCCAGTGGATCAGGAAAAGGACACCTGTTGACAAGTGTGAGACCTGAAACAGTAAGTCAGATCATTGTCTCATTCGACCTCCGCTGGCAATGTGCACTCAGATTTTTCACTGTTCTGTGCATATCCTCGAATGTCTGCAGATAACCACAAAATTGCCACAGATATTGGTTTTGGGATTACAAATAGATTTTTGTGACTGGCAAATTTGCAAATATGAAAGCCACAAATAACAAGGATTGACAAGTACAACTGTCCTTGTTTTCATATCCCTAACACGAGTTTTAAGCCATAACTTAAAATTGAACATTTTTTATTAGGAAAGGTTCATCAACTTAAAGTTGAAAATTTTTAGGAGCTTTTTTCCCCTGAAACTTGTAATATAAATATCACTGATTTCCTTTTACTAGTTAACATTACTTTGTGTGATATATAATCAAAAAAAGAAAGGACGGGGTAACATTTAACCTCAGGGAATAATATTCCCAATTCAAGCAAAAAAACTTGTCTTGTTTAATATGTTTTTCAGATTTCAGACAATCTTTAGCAATCTTAAAATGTCTGATGGCTGTCTAATAACAAAGTTTAAAATAGTTTTTAAAAATTGAATTTCTTATTGCAAATAGTTAATCTAAACTGCTTTTCATATCCATAGTATATATTGTATTATTGGAAATTATGGAATAAAAATAATTGATTATCTGTGTCTACATATGAGAAATGCATATGAGAATTAGCCACAAAAATAAAATAATCCCTTAAGGCTAGTGGTGCTCACTCAGCCTAACTATTATGCATTATTTTTCAGTTTGAATAATGGCCAAGTTAGCCATAGACATCTGGGGAGGGGGAAGCCACACTAATCTTTCATTTAGCTTAAAATTTGTATTGAATTCTTGGTATGTGTCACTAGGTATATAAGATTGGCCAATCTCTGAGCCATTTGTGGTCAAGAGGGATATGATACACTGACTGTCTCAGCCTAAGTCAAGTGTTCTACCCTTTTTGTTCAGGGATTCAGTCAGCCACAGTCAGCAAAATCACTCAGCAAAATCACAACATTCTTCCTACCAGAAAGGGGAGTGGGATGGCTAACCCAATGAACGTCCTTTCCATTCTAGGGATACAGTAAGTACCTGCTCTGCTGGTGCTGTGGAAAATCCTAGAGAAGAAAGTTTTAATGGTCCAGACCACTGAGTCTTAATCCTTTTTCAGTTCATAGGCCTCTTTAAATGTTGATGAACCTTTCCTAATAAAAATACATATATACAAAATAATGTGCCCCAATGTCCATGTTTACAAAAACAAAACAGAAAATGTGATCTAGGTTCAACTGAAGTTTGTTTTTTTTTTTTAACATAAAAGCAAAATGTTGGTATATTTGGTACTTCTTTAGCTTGTTCTTTTTCTAACAACTTTTGCTTTTTAAAATCTTCTGTTGACTTTTTGAAACTTTCTTAGAAAATTTCAATGTGATTCTCTTAAAACATCACAGACTATCCATAATCTGTTTCTTGATGGTGCTCATAATAAATGATGAGCCTAATTCTCTGCACCAGGAAGTTAGGGCCAGAAAGACCCTAATGAAGAAAAACTGCCTTTTGATGATCTGGGTCCTTATTTCAAAACAAGCTGGGAGTTAAACTGGAGGAGGGGGCCTTTCTTTTACATAACAGCTTACCTCTTCCTGTCATGTTAAAAAGCAGGTTTTATATAAGCATCGGTAATGGTGAGTCTATTTTGAGCTCATGCAAGAGAACCTATAGCTAGTAGCTGTTCCTAGAGTCTAGAGCTGAGATTTTAAAATCTGCCAAAGATCCACAGCATTCTCAAAACACTTCTCCACTGGATGGTTCAAGAATACAAACAACCAGCACTAAAACTTGCTTGTTCCTCGGGCAGAGAATTAACCTGGGAAGGCTACTGCTGACACTTGCAATGAGAAAACAGGCAGACTATTAAAGAGTTGGTACTATCATCACCTGAAGTAAATAGAGATTTCTCCCTTTTTTTGGTGGGGCAATCACTATTTAACTTCATCTCAATGAGTTTATTCCTGTGGACTGATGAGGAAAAACAGGCAGGCAAAGCTCAATGCCTCCATTTCAAAATAGACTTTAAGCGATTCTGGTGATGTCAGCCAGGCCAGAAAAGTGTTCCTGTCACAGGAAGGACAAAGCCCTACGATTATAAATCAATGAAAAATAATCTTCCCTGATATCCATCAGATAAAGCTAGTGACAAAAAATGTAAGCATCTAAATGTAGTATATGTGTATGTATCTACATATACATGTATGTAATACATTTAGATGTATGTGGATGTATATGTGATCGGTTTCTACATGTATGTGTGTAACAAAGGTAAGCATCTAAATTTATTATATATGTGTATACATATATGTATAAATAGATTTATTTATGGTGAAAAATCAAAGCAGAACAACTAAAAAATGCTGACAGCCCACTTATATGAAACACTAGCTATTTATAAGATTCTATGGCAATGTTTTGCTTTGGAAAAAAAACAGTATAATTAACCTGGTTAAAAAAAAAAAGCATATCCTTTAAAGTAAGTATAATCTACTTCTTGTGGTTTTTGTCAGGCTACATGCCATTCTTTGAATTTAATGGCTTTATTTTTTCCTTCCTGTAGGATCCATGCCCCCTTTGTGATGAAGCCAAGGAAATACTGGAGCCCTACAAAAACAGGGTAATACCGGTTTCCCCCTCCACTCTCCGAAAGTAGAGCATTCCTATCCAACCTTCACATGCCCAAGTGGAGTGAAGCAAAGAAGCAATTAACATTCATTTATGAAAAAAATTTTTTTATCATTCCCAGACCCAAGAAATAACCTCTCTCAGGCTTTTCTGGTACTTTAGGACATTTCTTGCTGATGCATACACAGAATAAACTGAGATAAAGCACAGATGCTCACACAGTTCAAAGCTCTAGGGGCTTAGTGTTGCGATGCTGCAAGAGGGCCCCAAGGGAAGGAGCTTGGTGGTGCCACTCTCACTGCTCAGTGTAGGCACTGCTTCCAGAACGGCAAAACCAACACTGAACACTATTTTCATTTTTCATCTTTTTTCATAAAAGCAAAAGTCCTCAGATTTTTTCCATTAGCAAAACAGGTACTAATGTAGGTCTTTTGTAACAGCCAAGTGGCCTGATGAGTGCTTTCGAAAAGCAGGGGAAACCTGCATAAATACAGTGGTGTGCCTGTATGTATATGGAATGGATAGCGTATGTGGTGTAGATTATCTGCCTGGATCCTTTCTTTGGGAAAAGATTAAATGATTTTTCATTTAAGTTTTCTTTCTGTTCTTCAGAGAGAGATTTCAGTGCTAATTTCCACATAACTCATTACCCCTAAGTGTTTTTCTCTGAGCAGTACTGGTTTTCTTACTCTGACTCTTAATATGAACCAAAGCTAACTAGCAGGTGCAATATCATGCTTTCTTTAAACTTGTGTCCCCATTCATTTTATCTTCCTCTTGTCATTTCCATGGAAGTGTTCTCCTGTAGCGAACCATGATGCCCTTCCTATCCCTACGTGCAAAGTGCATGTGTCCTGATTCCTCAGCTTCCCAGTTGGGACATATTTTATTTCACTGGGAATGGAGTAGTGACCCGACAGTGAATGTAATAGGTATTATAGAAAAACAGCAAAACTGAGAGTTAAGGAATATAACGAAATCAGTCAAGTTGTGGAAATCAGGGACATGAGTTCACTTGGGACCTCAGACAGGCAGACAACAGCAAAACCCTTCAGCATGAGAGCTCATCTGGACATCAGATTGGCACTGTGCCTGTTGTATCATTCTGTGCTCTCTAAAATACAGAGCTTTAGTCTGTCTCCATTTCAGGTTATTTTACAGGAGGTGGACATCACACTTCCAGGAAACTCTGCTTGGTATGAAAGGTATAAATTTGACATCCCTGTCTTCCACTTGAATGGCCAGTTTCTGATGATGCATCGAGTAGACATCTCAAAACTTGAAAAGCAGCTCCAAAAACTTGAGCAGCAAGGTGCTGGATGCTGAGGATGCCTTCATGATCCGCCACCCACTCTGTCCAGATGGCATCTTCCTAAAGACTTTGACAGTGGCCTTGCCCAGCCCTACAGAAGTTCTGAACTAGGTGGTGCCCAATAAATAAAAGGTTACATTACTCTTCTGACTGATGGAAGTATGGGAACAGTGTAGAAACTGTTTACATGCTGGCATTTTATTAAAATGACAGGAGCATATCAGCAGCAAGCGGATAATGGAGGATGGGGGAAATGCACTTGTTTTATTTATTTTTCCCTTTTGTATTAATATGGAAGCATTTTACATTCACTGGACAGTGCAGTTTATAGGAGAAGGCTCTGCATCCCTGCTGCTGCCCTAAGGGCTTAACTTTTTAATGAAAGAATAAATGCTCTTCCACTCAGTAGATAAAGTAAAATGTGAATTGTTAATAACTGTGCACAGTCAATAAAGGGGTGTTTTAACAAATACATCTGCATGAAGCCTATTTCAGTGGGATTTAATAATACCTGTTTAAAATTAGAATTCATTTTTTGGGGAAGGTAGAAGAGAATAATTATCTTAGTCAAAATGGCTTCATTTGAGAAAAACAAAAGAAAGACTTAAACCTCCAAAATGTGTATAAGAATCTCAACATGCTTCCCACGTAGTCAGTGAATTGATTCATAATATTTGAGGGCTGCCTTTGATAGTTATTCGCTTGTCATCAATTGAGTTAATTCAAATTGTAAGATAGTATCAGGTTTTAATATCTTGGAGAAAATTCACTTCTGAACATAATTGGACAGATATGTCATCTAAAGACAGTATTTTTCACTATTTTATGTAAAATGTTAAAACAATAGTTGTGTACCTCAATTTATATTTAGTTAAGTTCAAACAATATAGCGGTGGATTCATTTAAACACAAAATGGCCTTTTCCTCTTAAAATTACATCACTGTAATTTCATCTATAATGAAATTCTTTTGTGAACTATTGTAATGAATTTGGATATTGTGAGTCACTTGGCTAGATTTTAATTTGAGCAGTATGTTTTAGTCTTAGAAAATATAGAATATTAGAGCTGGCCAACTTTATACATTGTGTAGTCCTACCCGCTCATGTTATACAGGATGAGAAATATGACATTCAGAGAGTTTCAGGGACTTTGCCTAAGATAATACAGCCAGTCAGTCAGTTGTCAGATCACGTCTTGCCCCCTACCCTGAATTTCCAGTACTACCTGTGCTCATGGTAGGGATATTACTGTATTATCTCACATGCAACATCTTCAACTATGCTGGATTAAACACAAATTTGGGACCAATTTAAAAAGCATTCCAAAGTGACAAGAGGAAAAAAAATCTTAAAACTGAATAGCAGTGTTTATAATTTATAAGTTTCTGGAACACATCTTATTTGACATTATTCATTCAGCCCTGCGGCAGGCAATATTCTAAGTCAACCCTAATGAACTCTCACCCTTGTCTAACTCCTTTGAGTATGGGTGGAACACACTGAATATGATGAAATATCACTGCAATGGTTAGGATACATCAAATGGCAAAAGCCAGATTATACTAGTGGAGCCTGATCTAGTCAGGTGAGCTCTCTAAAAGCAGAAAGTTCTCTCTGGCTGGGTACAGAAGAAATCAGAGATGTGTTCCAGCCAGCCTAGAAGGAAGCAAACATCAGTGTGGTAAACTTCCTACTGGGGCCACATGGCAAGAAACTGAGTGGCTGCTATAAGCTGAGAGTAGTAGTCATTGGGCAGTAGGTGGCAGGAAAATGGGGACATCAGTCCTATACCTTCGAGAAACAAATTCTGTAAAGTCATTGAGCCTAGAAGAGGATCCTAAGCCCGGTATGGAACCAGAGCCTGGAATAACACCTTGATTTGAGCTCACTGAAACACTGATCTGAGCATCCAGCCACACCATGCCTAGATTTCTGATCTGGAGGAACTGTAATAATAAATTTGTGTTATTTCAAGCTGCTAAATTTGTGGTAGACTGTTACACAGCAATAGTGGTCTCATAGAAGTCCCTACGACATTGAAACAGTGGCAGGTGGTGGGAATACAAGAATGAATGAGTCCAGTGGGAGGGATAGGGCAGCTGGGTGATGGACTTTGGGGAGGGTATGTGCTATGGGGAGTGCTGTGGATTGTGTAAGACTGATGAATCACAGACCTATATCCCTGAAACAAATACATTCTGTGTTAATAAAAAATAATAATAATTTTAAAAGAATGAATGAGTCCATGTCTTAGACCATCACTATCTTTTGGGGAGCAAGGAGAGGCAAGTTAATAAAGCACTACAATGTCACGCAGTGATGGCTGGAACTGAGACATGTATGAAATGGCACAGCGGCCAGATGAGGAAAGTAGCAAGAAGTCTTCACAGAAAATTAAACTTAAACTAGGTTTTGATGATTTAATAGAAGCAATAGAGTAGGACTGAGGCGGAAGAGGAGGTTCCATCGTAAAGGAACAGCATGTGGAAAATAAGAGTATGCAGGGCTTGGCATACTTAGAAAACAGCAGACGGTTCTATGTGGCTGGACTGAAGGGGAAGCGAGTGAAGGAGACACAACCAAGTAGATTGGGATTCACACTGTGAAGGACCTCAGGTAATGTGACAACCCTCCCCCCCATCCTTGTAACCATTCCCTCCTTTACTTCCTGCCCTCATCCAGAGCAAGCCCTCTGGCTCCTGTTTCTTCAAATTTATCTACCCTCTCTACCCTGCCTTCCTTGGTCCTTATAGTCCTCAAGCATGCTAAGCCCAGCAGCACTCTCCACTAGCCCTGCAGGACATTTATGTCTTCAAGACAACTAGGGAGAGGGGGCCATAGAGAAGATGGCCCACTTGTGTGGCTGGGCACCCTGTGTTCCTCCTGAATCCAGGCACCCTGAGAGCTATGTACCCCATGTCCTAGGGTTGCTGACCCTTCTCCTGGGCCGTGAGTTGGAAAAGTGCCAAGAGTTTCAGAGTATGCTGAGCTGAGAGACAACCCATGGCCTGGCCTGAGATCCTGGAAGTTTGTTCTTTTGGAGCACTTCCTGCCTGAGTATAAGCACATGGTTATAGGTATACAGGAATGGCAGAGACTTCATCCAAACAACAAACTTCTGACATTAGAATTTCAAACAAGTCAATAAAAACCCATTGATCCTTATAGGGAATTAAAGTGTTGGCTGGACCCAGTTAAAGGAGTTACTAGGTCGCATAAAGACTTGGAGACTGGGGCACCTGGGTGGCTCAGTGGGTTAAGCCTCTGCCTTTGGCTCAGGTCATGATCTCAGAGTCCTGGGGTTGAGCCCCATATCGGGCTTTCTGCTCAGCGGGGAGCCTGCTTCCTCCTCTCTCTCTGCCTGCCTCTCTGCCTACTTGTGATCTCTGTCTGTCAAATAAATAAATAAAATAAAATAAAATAAAAAAGACTTGGAGACTGAGGAGATAGGATACTTGAAGGATTTTTTAAAAATAAACATGTGTTCTCACTCGTCACCAAAGCAAAAGACTGGGATCACCTAATGTCAAAAGAAATGGACATAAATGAGGCTCATCAGAAAGCCTGATATGTGTCCCAAGGGAGGAAGAACCCAGTGGTCTAACTCCTTGCTGGCAAGTCACATGAGAGTTGAGCTAGCGAGCCACTCCTGCTGCAGAGTGAAGGACAGCTGCTATTTCTCTACAGTGGTCCAGAAGAACATGCATGGATATTTCTTCCTAGATCAGATGTGGGCCAACATGAGAGGACTGGCTGGAGGAGCCTCAGGACAGAAGCAGAGGTAGAATCCTGGGCTCCTAGGGGCTGAGGAAGTAAGCAGCTGCTCAAATGGAGAGCACATCTGCCTAAACCAAGGGAAGTGCAGAGGAGACACCTCCCAAGAAACCAAGAAAGCCTCGTCAAACATCTCCTTTAAGTGGTTACCAGGCCCAGAGAGCTGGAGGTCATCTTACAACTTTAGGACTCACTGACAACACTCCTGCCCCTGACCACTTTTTTTTGCCTTCTCCCATCCTATTCCTAGAAGAACCACAGCTTCCAGGAACAAAGAGAGAAAGGCCTTCCCCTTTCATAGCATCCCACCAGCACATGGCTTCACACTGCACTCCAGGTAAGACAACTTTAAAGCCAAGTTCCAAGTTTTAATTCTGACATAGGAACAGACACATGAAACCCAGTGTGAAGTGACCATGGGCCTTTCTGTGGCCTGAGAATACTCAAAAGAATCCTGACACTTACTCTTGTTTTTCATTTTTATCCTGAACAGAATAAAAAATTCCCCATTGAACATATCTTACAAGGAGAGCAGGAGACATAAATATGCTGATTGTACTTCATATTCAGAGTACTGAATGTGTACCATTCACATATGTGCCAAATGTTGTTTTTTACCTATAAATCTTCAATCAATCTACTTATTAATTCACATTTGAGAAAGGAATATAGTCATGTGACTAAGAATCCTGGAGACTTTGCAATCCCTCTGTTTCAACAGCTGAAAATAGAAAGGCAGATATCTGGAAACATGTGCTTTCATTTTCCCACTATTGATAAGTATAAGACAATATTCAGTCATTTATTATAGCCATTTTCACACTTTTCCTTTCTGAAATTATGTTTGCAGGCATCAATTCATTTTTACATAAAGACTAATTTTGACACCAGAAGCTCATCATAATGTTCTCCCACTCCCAAAAGAAATAGTAACATAAACTTCTCTTCTTTCCCTAAGCTAATGCTTTAAAATGAAGTGGAATAAACACTGAGTTTGGGACTGCACATTGCTGCTCTTGGTTACAGTGCTGCTTTCTTCCAGGTGTCTCATATAACATTAAAAGGGCTTACTGGAAAACATATCACTTTGGCCAATTTATTGCAGGAAGCAAGGGCTCACTCAGACTAGGGCTGGTTTTTTTTGTTGTTGTTGTTTATAATAATGCAGCAGCTCATGGAAACGTGACAATGGGAATCCCGGGGCAGGCCTCGGGAAGCCACAGAAAAAGAGCCGGAACCCTTTATGCAGTGCCTCGGCCTCTTTCTTTCCCTCTTCTATCCTGACTCAGCAGTTCCCCTACTTACTTACAATATCTACTTTCTCATAACTGCAATTGCTCATGCCCATCATTTCTGCTGATCCTTCTGTTCAGCAATACAGTGATCTGAATCTCCCAGCCTTGCTGTTCTGAAATCCCAAAAGAGGGATTTTACTCAGCTTCTATTGTATAGCCAGCCCCCCAAGTCGTGGTAACTGATCAGAACAATAGCAGAGGCCAGCCTTGAGTCAGGCGCCCATCCCAGACCCAGTCAGCTCTGGGAGCCAAGACCAGATGGTATGCAAATCAGCCACTGCCCACTCAGCAGAGACTAAAGACATGGCTGGCAATGGTCAGTAGCTCAGGTATACATATAGAAAGTTTAAGAGCATGTCGCTCCATCATATTCAAAAGAAATCAAGAGCAATGGTTTAGTAAGTTGATTTATATCACATGCAAGTGATGAGGATGTGAACCAGGGCAATGGACATTAGACAGAAAGAGATAGCAGGACATGTTTGGGAGACAGGTTGACAAAACTTCATGACTGACTGGAGAGCAGTAGAGGTGGGGGGAGAATGAGTAGAAGAAAGCATGGAGTCTGGGATGACTGCCAGTCTTCTTGCTGTGCCTACTGGGTAAATCCTGGTACTTACTCTTCCCTAACAGAGAGAATATAAAAGGAAGGGGAGGTTAGTTTTTGGTTGTCTTGGTGGATGGGGAAGATGGGACATGGTGAACTTGCCATGCTTGTGGGATATCCATGTAAAGATTAAATTTTCAAGTTCAAATCAGAGGTCTGGGCTGGAGATGCTGATTGGAGAGGTCCCCAGAATATGGCTGAAACTGCCCTCACCTGGCACTGGCAGAAAGAAGTAGACTAGGACTAAGCCCTCAGAAATACCAAACTTGACCACATGGACAGAAGAAAAGCCAGTAAAGGAAAACAAGAATAAGAGTTGATGGAATAAGGAGTGGGGAAAGGTCATGCAATTTGTATTCTTTGCTGCCTTTGATTATATGATAGCACCAGGCATCATTTTGAGCAGGGAGGATAGAGCAGCAGATAGATAGTCAAGGTTCCTACTCATAAGCTTGCATTCCAGAGGGAGAGATAAACAATAAAGTTATTACGTCAATGGAAAATAGTCATATCCTGAAAGTCAGCAAAGTTTTTCTCAGAACAGCTAACAGTATTTAATATTAAAAGAGCTAGGGTGAGGAATTAAAAGATGACACTGAATTTGAAAATTATATAGGTCTTAATCCCAAGAACCTGTGAATGTTATATACAAAGGGACTTTGCAGATGCCATTAAGTTAAGGATCTCAAGACAGTGAAATTATCCTGGATTATCCAGGTGGGTCCTAAATGTAACCACAAGTGTCCATATAAGAGGGAGACAGAGGGACTACACAAAAGTAAGTGATAGGACAAAGGAAGCGAGAGGCTGGAGTGATACAAAAAAGGGAATGCAAAGTGGCCTCCAGAAGCTAGAAAAGGCAAAGAAACAGATTCTCCCCTAGAGCCATCAGAAGGAAGGTACCCTGCCTACATCTTGACTTAAGCCCAGTGAAAGTGATTTAGGACTTCTGGCCCATAGAACTATAAAAGAATATACTTGTGTTGTTTTATACCACCAAGTCTGTTGTCATTTGTTATAGCAGCAACAAGAAACTAGTACAAATGGTAACTTGACTATATTGAGAACAATTTTGGTGGGGGAAAGGAAGAAGATACAGCCTGAAAGAAAACTGCAGTAGGATGATAAGTGGAAGGTTCAGAAAAGATTGCAGAGTATCTATCTTTCAGGAAGTTTTGAACATACCTTCTTTAAAAAGACAACCAAGAAAACAAAAAGTATCAGAGAGAAGAGCTAAAGACTTGATTAACCATTAGCTCAATACCCAAAAATGACACGCCACATTAGGAAGTACCATAACCATCAGCCTGTCTTAGAAGAGCTAAGCATTCAGGCAGCAGAATTCAGGGGTTTCCAGACAGACTCTGACACTGGAGAGTAAATCCTGGCAACCAATTCTCATCCACAGATGGAGGTACCAGACCCAGGGCCCTTGTTCACCACAGAGACCAGAATACTTTGCACTATGACCCAAAATCCTGCATCTGGCACAGATCTTACATCTCTCTACTAACACAGAAATCCATGACCAACACTGAGGCATGGCCAACAAAGAATGGTCTCATCTGGCCAGTCTTTCATTTAGGGACTGATGTTCAGCATTTTACCTCCCCTTTCAGGTTCAAAAAGGAAGAGTACCAAAGCCAAAGTACTTTGGAATTATAAAGGCTAGAAGGACATAAAGCTTCAGGAGAAGGGGAAAACACTAAAATCATATAAAAGATGTAGAAGAAAAGCTCATAGAAGCAGTGCCAGCCAATAGATTATACACAAGAAGAATCCAGCCACAAACCCAAACAGTGTTAAAGCCATCTTTCCCTCATGCCCAAATGTTATATTTGAACTACTCCTGATGGAAATCTTTCACCCTTAGAAACAAGGTAGGCCTAAGATTAATGGAAACATGTCTTAATAATTTAGAAACACCAAGAAATAGGGAGGATTCAAGTTAAGGACAAGTTCACCCTATGGCTGCACTGTGATACTCACAATTCAACAATGCAACCCAACTCCCCTGAGAAACCCTGATGGGCTTTACTGCAGCACTGCATTGCAGAGAAGACCCCATCAATGATCCCAGGTCCTCTTGACAAGGTCAACCCATGTTCTGCCCACTAAGGAAGGAAAGAGAAAAATGAACCATAGAAATCATTTCCCTTAAAACTGGGTTAAAATGTACAAGTGTATCACGGGACTAAGTTAAACTATCAGCTGAGAAACTCCCTTGTTCCTTGACCAGGCAAGGGAGGCACTGTCATATATTCTTTGTTAGGAATGTAATGTTGAAAAGTAAAAATGGGCATCTATTCATGACCTGGTAAAAAAGAGGTGTTAGAAGTTGGGAAGGAACTGCCAGAGGAGCTAAGTTCAAGGATTTAACTCTACCTCCCTCTATGTTCTCTTTGTAAAGTCAGCCTCAAAGTAAGGCCAGCATCATTCTTTTAAGGTTGGAGGAGATGAAGACATTTAGAAACCAGATTGTGGGATTTATTCCCATTGTGATTGCTGACTTCTAGTATCAGACTTTTGTTCTGCATGACAGCTCCCATCTTGCAAACTAGCAAGATTCTTGAATTTGGCAAGGATCCTGCTCTGTGAAGCATTTTCAAGTTGGAGTTTTTAGCAATGTCACATTTCTCTAAGCTAGTAATAAAGAAAAGGTTGAGAGCACAAAGGAAACCATGGAGTTCTCACCTAACAGCATAAAACAACCTCCCAGCTGGCAGGGGCAGGCCAACATGTCCAGGGTGATCACAGTCTTTAAGTTATCAAAGTTGGTTTTTTTCCCCCCATCTCTTCACCTTACCAATTAAGTGCAATAGCTATAACATAATTAGTTATTCTCCCCACCTTTTGCTTGGTTGATTTAAAGTGGTATTTTCTATTTGTTTATGTGTAACTTACATAAAAAACACGATATTGCATTTCTTGGTTATGTTTTATAACCTCTACACAAAGTGAGACCAAAGAATGCCTTCAAGAGAAGTAAAGGACACTGCTGTCATTCTACATAAATTTTCCAGGAGTAAGCAAGACTGGAACAGATAATTACAAATACTGAGAAGGAAGCATCATTTTGCCAATGGTGCAGTCTACAATTATGTGCAATTCCCTACTTAGACTTTTTAGTTATGCTGAACATTGGGAAAAAAAGATAAATGATTGGAAGGAGCAACGAGTAAGGGGGAACTTGAAAAAGTGAAAGCAAGGGGTTCACTGAAATGCAGATGTCGCCACACCCTAAGGGGGCAAGTAAGAGTTTGGTAGTCCCACTGGCACCCTATTGTCATTTTTTTTAAACCATGGATTTGGGATCCTTATAATCTTCCTTATTGTTTTGAAGTCGAGAATGGTTTCTTCTGCTCACAAAACATGATCACGTTTCATTGGTATTTTTTAATGCTCTGACTGTTTTTGCATATCTGGAAAAGATACATCTTCAACCAGTGGAAATAAATCTCCCTTTTCTTCTCTGCCAAATCCATAATATGATCCTTTCTATCACTGAAAGCGCCATCGGATATGTAGATGTGCCTTGCTTGATTAGAAGTGTGCTGAGATTTTTAGTAGGAACAAGAATGTAGTTAGAGACCCAGATTAAGACATGTTCAGCACACCCTACAAATTATTTTCGGTTCTATCCTGGAGGTGTGCCCTCAAGTCCCAACTTTACTGTGGGACCCATTCAGGGTTCACATCCTCCCAAATCTGGTATCCCAGGAAGAGGAGAGACTTTAAGATGGGTTGCAGCAGGTGACATTTAGATGATAACTAGATGGGTTTAGGGTGTTGGTCTCTTCAGATCCCTAGGTCTTCTCCAACCCCTCACATTGGAGATGAGTTTACCCCAGAATAGTCAGGATGGGGAGGCAAATCTGAAACTGAGCAAACCATAGTATCACTCAAAGGCATCAGAAAGTCAAGTTTCATATTCTACAACAGCACAGACCTTTTTCCTTACTCCCTTTCATCACTTGTCAGTAAAATGTAGAACAGGAGAAGGGGAATAAGGGACACTAACTAAAGTTGTATGACATTTTCTATTTTTCCCCAACTTCTATTCTTTAAACTATATATTTTATTCTTTCAACAATCTGTGATATAAATAGAGCCAGTATTATTATCCTTATTTTTGAGATGAGAACAGTGAGGCCCAGAAAGGGGAAGCAACTTCCATCAGGTCATGAGTGAGTCAAAGACGGCCCAAGGAATAATACCTAGTTCTGCTCTCATTTCATCCAGAACATTTACCCTACTGGCTTTAAACATCCCTTTCCTCCTTCGCTCTCTGGTGGTGGTTCTCTTTTGAAAATGATCTCTCGCCATCTGCAGAGTGAAGATGGATCCATGTGGAGAACTGTTGTTTAAAGGCCCCCCAAGGGGCCTGTTTCCATTGCTTACCTGCAAAGCCAATGTTTGAACCTGTGATGAAGTCCCTTAGAGGTGTCTGCTGGGATTCCTCCCACTTGAGACTGCTGTAATTAGCTCTGCTAACAACTGTGATTGAACAGGGCTTGTTGTAGTCATTGTTCACTGACAGACACAGATAAGAGCCACATCTCAGCAAGTGGTGTTCTAAATGGTGTTTCCTGCTTGGTTAAACTCATGTACGGCACTTGTCAGGGATGCTATTCCCAAACTCTGCTAGCAGCAGGCAGTGTCATTGCCAATGCCTTCCAGAGCCCACGAAGATTCCCAGGGAATGCAGGGCCAGCAGTGGAAGAGACTGTTTCTATTTGACCTTGCCCAGGATCTCCCTGCCCTCTTTCATATGGAAAACACAGGTGTGGCCTGTCCTAACTAAGGGAAAAGGAAGTCTTTGTCTTCCTGATCCTGAAGACTCCCACATTTTCTGATCTCTCCTATAAGAACACTTGTAATGAAAGTTATAATGTGTAGTACTTGCAGCCAATGCTTTTCTGAGACTATGCTCTTATTAGAAGCAAAACAAAATGCAGCTTATGAACACCTGCCGATGAGGACCAAGTCAAGAGGCAGCGTGGGTGTTGGATGAGAGGTGTTGCCCTGGCAGTAAATCCAAGCTGCTCACACCAAAGGAAGTGTTTCTAGGGAAGCTCTCTGAGCAAGAGATAAATACTTAGTCATTCAGAGTAAGCCATGAATGAGTGCTTCTTCTCCAACAAGGGAGGGTCTGATTCCAAAGAGCTTAAAAAATGGGCGGGTAGGGCGCCTGGGTGGCTCAGTGGGTTAAGCCGCTGCCTTTGGCTCAGGTCATGATCTCAGGGTCCTGGGATCGAGTCCCGTGTCGGGCTCTCTGCTCGGTGGGGAGCCTGCTTCCCTCTCTCACTCTCTCTCTCTCTGCCTGACTTTCCATCTACTTGTGATTTCTCTCTGTCAAATAAATAAATAAAATCTTTAAAAAAAAAAAAAAAGAAGAGTCTCTGTAATCGAACTCTTGTTGGCAAGTTGTTAGAGAATAATCTGTGTGGATAGTGTTATTTCAACCACGGTTTTTGCATTGATTCTAAATACTTAAGAAAAAAACACCCAGACCCTTGTATGTTCTAAAATACTGTGCTGTATATATCTTACCTATTCCCCAGAGCCACCAAGTTTTAAGATTCAACTTCTTAAGCATTTCCTCTAATCAGTCTCCTTGTTTCAGTGTTCAATACTCTTGACACACCTGAAGGCTTCATCATTTTTTGCCTATGTGTTGCACAAGCCCAGCCTCCTCAATGGTCTCCCCTACTCACTGGCCTCCCAACCCCATCTCCCATCTTTCCAAATCACAGGCCTGTTGAGACCACTTACCAACCCATCATGGCTCTCTACAAAACGAGGACCAAACTACAGAATTCAGCATGGTAGTAAAAGACCTGCCTCTAGTTTCCATGTACTGGTACCATGCATACGTCCTAAATCCCATCAATTCCAGATAAACTGCCCTTGCACGAAAGCATCATCACTTTGATTATATCTCTAAGCCTTCCCTCTTCACAAAATCACCTTTTTTGTCTCAACTGACATTTCCTCCAGAAAACTCTCCACCCTTTCTTCTAACTCAATCAATCATTCTCTCCTCCAAGTTTGTCCAGTGCTAGATATATGTATATGTATATATTTATGCTTTACTGTGATATAATTCACATACCGCACAATCCACCAATTTAGTGTACAATTTAGGGGCACCTGCGTGGCTCAGTGGGAAGCCAATGCCTTCGGCTCAGGCCATGATCCCAGGGTCCTGGGATGGAGCCCTGCTTCGGGCTCTCTGCTCAGCAGGGAGCCTGCTTCCTACTCTCTCTCTGCTTGCCACTCTGCCTACTTATAATCTCTGTCTGTCAAATAAATAAATAAAAATCTTAAAAAATAATAAAGTGTACAATTTAATGTTTTTTTTTAAATTAAATTTATTTTCAGCATAACAGTATTCATTATTTTTTCATCACAGCCAGTGCTCCATGCAATCAGTGCCCTCTATAATACCCACCACCTGGTACCCCAACCTCCCCCCCCCCATGGGGTTTTTTAAGTATAGCTACAGAGCTATGTATCCATCACAATTTTAGAACCTTTTAATCTTTCTCTTTTTTTAGAGAGAGCGCGCATGCAAGAGAAAGAGACATCGCACGAATGGGGGGCAGGGAGGCAGAGGGAGAAAGAGAAGCAAGCTCTCCCCTGAGCAGAGAGCCCAACATGGGGTCCAATGCCAGGGCCCTGGGATCATGACTTGAGCAGAAGACAGATGCTTTTCTAAGCCACCTAGGTGTCCCACAATTTTAGAACATTTTTAATCACCCCAAAAAGAAACCCAGCACCCATTAAGAGTCCCTCCCCATCTCACCCTCCCCCAGCCCTAGGCAATCTTAATCTACTTTCTGTCTCTATAGATTTGTCTATTCAGGACATTTCATATAACTGGAATCACACAAAATGTGGTTCTTTGGGACTGGTTTTTTTCATTTCACCTTTTTCAGGGCTCATCCATGTTTTACCATGTATCAGTACTTCATTTCATTTTATTATTAAATAATAGTATGATATTTGGATATACCAGCTTTTATTTATTCATTTTTCAATTAACGACATTTGGTTTTTTCAACTCTTTAGCTATTATGAATAATGCCCCATATACACTTTATCATTCAATATGTATGGTTTACTATTATAGGGTTTTTGTTTATTTGGCCTGAGTCTATTTTTATCACTTATTGATAAACTCCGATGGACAAAAAACATTAGTTCACTCTGTAATTTCCACATGGCAAGTATTCAATAAATGTCTGAAGGATGGGTGAATGGGCAAATATTAAAGCTTTTACTGTTGGTTGTTCAAGGTACTCAAAATAAAAATATTAGACTGGAATCAGTAATAACCCAAGAAAAGACACAAAGATTTACCTGGTATATTATAACAAACATGGGTGGTTCTTAAATAAACTTTAATCTTGGCCCTATTTCCTGAAATTCCATACATGGATACAGTTGAGTCTTTCAAACTCAACTCAGTTGAGCAGTTCCTTTGCTAATAATAGTTTTGAACTAAGTAGACAGAAGCCTGGAAGACACTAGCGTTTTCTCCTAAACTGACTCTATGGTATCTTGTTGCTCTTGGCTTGTCTGAGGTTATTATAGTCTAGGATAGTGGTTCTCCACCCTGGCTGAGCATCATAATCCCCTGTGGAGCTTTTATAAGATACAAATTATCTGGGTCCCACCTCCCAGATTATGGTTCTACAGCTTGGGTAGGGGCCCAGGTGCTCATATGTTCTCAAAACTATTAAGACATTTCTGACGCATAGCTAGGTTCAAGAATTCCTATATCAAAAGTTGCCCTGAGGTTAAAAAGAATTAATCATATAGAGTGTGTATGAGCACTTTACTCCTAGAGAGTATTTTACTCATCCTGGGATCATGCCCATTAATACCACCTAATGTTTATAAGGCAATTTTATTTGGAAAGAGCTTTGCAGTCATCTTTTATTAGCTAGGCTTGCATGATGGGTGACCTTGTACAAATCACATAATCCCTTTGTGTCTTAAATCTCCTCAAATGTAAACTGTTGGTGATAATACTAACCCACCCTTAAGGGGTATGGTGGAGACTAATGGAGGACTTTAAGGCATTCAGCAAACATAAAAATGGTACATGCATGCTTATTAGACAGGTATGAAGTCCTAGTCACAGCCTTTTAAAATGAAACAAGTATCAAAACAAACTTGAGCCTTTCCTACAACCTTCATCATCATCTCAACGATCCTTTCCCAACACCATAGTATGGCAATGCTCTCTTTCCAGCAAGACTAATAAACTGACATAATCTATAGTCACAAAGAAAGATAGAGCTAATCATGGCAGCACATACATCAAACATCCCTGAAATAAAGTTAGTTAACCTTCCCATTTATCATTTATAATCCAATTTAGAGAGTATATCTAAAAAATACCCTCTTCTGAAAAATATTCTTAGAAAATATTTGTGCTTGTTCACACACGACTTGAAGCTAATGCTACGTACTCACTGTTGATGTTAAGCCTAAAGGTGCCTTCTAGTTGGCTGGTTGTTTTTTATATGGCTATATTTAGCCTCTTCTCATCTCTCCCACTTGGCTGAAAGAATATATGGTCAAAATGAGACTTCGAGACCTAGCCCAGTTGGAGGTGAGTGACACAGCTAGGCAGAACAAGTTCCCAACCTCGGAACCAAAGATAGGTTTTGTAAGAATAGTGACACACAACCACTAAGGGCTCATTTGCAATGTATTTTCAGCTTCTTGGAAAAGGGAATCAGAAAACAGATACAGTTTTTCCTCTTTCCATTTGGCTTTGAAAGGGCCACAAAACTTTCAAGGGCCAGGTCCCATTATATATTCCAATTCATTTACAAATGAGTGGTATCTGTGCCTCTGAATGGGAATTAGTGCCCTCATGTCCACCACAGCTTATCTGAGCTATGAACTAAACAAGCATGACCTTTCTGGGGACACTTGACCTTGACTATACTCTCTTCTCTTTGAGCTCCTGAGGGTTTGGTTGTATTCCCAAGAGCAGTTGTCTGCTTTAGTCAAGCTCAGGACCTGCTAACAATTAAATTCCATTAAATAAATCTTTATTGAGTATTTATATCTGTGAATAGTAAATTGTAGTGGTTACTGTGGAGGCTACAAAAAGTTCCTTGAGATGCTCTCACTCAACAACTTTGGGTCCTTCAGACAGGACAATACCAACAACCTCCCCATAAAGACTCCCAGGGTGGTCAGCTGACATGCTGGTTTTCTGAGGAATCCTAGATTGGCCTTCAGCAGGCACTGAGAAGAAATGTTATTAACTTCTCACACAGTATTTTGCTACCTGCAATATCCTGTCAAACCTTGTACAGAATTCAGAAGTTCCTGTGAAAAGAGCCTCAGTGCACAGAGTCTTACTGGTTGGAAAAGTCATCTATTATGCATAGTTACTGGGTATTTTTTGTTGTTGTTGTTTTTTAAGATTTTATTTATTTATTTGACATACAGAGATCACCAGTAGGCAGAGAGAGGAGAAAGCAGGCTCCCTGCTGAGCAGACAGCCCGATGTGGGGCTCTATCCCAGGACCCTGGGATCATGACCTGAGCTGAAGGCAGAGGCTTTAACCCACTGAGCCACCCAGGCGCCCCAGAGTTACTGTTTTTAAAATAAGGTTAATTCTAGCATGTTTCTACATCAATCATCTTTCAGAGTTTCAGCAGTTTTGTTGACCATCTTAAGGGGAGAAAGAACCACACAGGCTTCATTTTAATAGTTCGGAGAAATTAATGCTAATACATGCCTTCAGTGGGATTCACTTTGGTATCTTGAACACTTTCTTCCATCAATATGGAAAATCCCTAGAAGTATGTATTGTGATTTTTTTCTCTGTAAAGAGATGCAAATGGCTACAATGAGTTGTATGATTTCCTCTGAGTCTTTCCAAGGTTTGTTTTCTCTGTCTCTCAAGGTAAGCATCCCTGCTTTGCAGATCTAGAAGCCAAGATAACATGGATTAGTTTTCTCACTTTTGTCACTAAACTCAGACCACCTTGTCCCAGACTCCTGCTCTCTTTGAAAGCACAGGAAAAACTTACTGCATTTTAAGACAGAGGAGAAATCAGATACAATTTTCTGATCCAGTGCTTGTTTTCCATGTCTTTCACATGGGCTCCTTAAGATCCTATATAAAATTTAATGATCCTTACAAGTTCACTTTCAACTTCTTTAACAAACAAACAAACAAGAAACAGGAGAAACACTCAACTATTTACTTGTGAATCTCTATCACTTAGGTCATAAAATATAATCTGGGCAGAGCCAAACAAGGCACTAGAGGGTTGAGAGACAAGGAGAATGCTCTACACTGAATTTAGGAATTTGAAATGCCCCGTTTCAGTGATTTCCCATTTGTCTTCATGTAGAGGGTCAACACTGGCCTCTCATTTGTAGCAGATATTTTGCTCTAGAGGAAGATTTCTCTGACTGATCATGGACAGGAATTTTCCAAAGAAACTCTCCACGAAACCGTATCAATGAGAAGCACCCTATTAACAAATGTTAAAATTTTCAGTTTTACTTTTTAAGTCACCTAAGTACACACCTACCTCCTGAGAGCATCTCTTTCTTTATAGGATGATTTAAATAAGCAATCTTTTTCCTTTCTAAGTATTTTTGGATTAACAATAATACTTCTCTCACTTGTATTTTAGTCCTGGTGATTAAACAGTAAAAATGCTAATTAGTAGCCTGCATCTGGAGAGGAAAAGCTATTTCTTGATGGGCAAAATTCAAGCTGAGATGGAGACCTCACAGGGCACTATGATAAACAGGTTGGGTTGCATGCTAAAGGGAAAGGATTAGAAACCAAGTTGACCAACTCCAGAGAGAGATTCTGGCTTAGTGGAAAAACTAAGCTGAGATCCAAATATATTACAGACCCAAGACTAAAGTTTTCAAAATGCAGACATTTGTTGTTAGCTGAAGAGCACAGAAAATATGGGGAAATACCCTGTATCTTTCTTTTTGACCCACAGCTGACTTTAGAAATCAAACAACTTACACGTTGAGAAAATTTTCTTTTTCTCCTATTCACTTTTCATTTCTAGAAAGACACCGAGCTAGGGTGAAGGCAACAGTGTTAGATGGGCATCATGAGTACAGTATCCAGAATCCACACCCCTTCTTTCCAGAAGTACCTACAAAAAAGTCAAAGGTGCTGTTTTCAAATTCCCCATCTGTCAGTTATTAATTCCATGAGGGTGGGCAATTCTGAATTTCTAAATGCATTAGTTTTCACATCCACTTGAGAAGGAATAATAGTATGTATCTCGTTGGAATGCTGCAAAGGTTAGAAAAGCCAAGGTATGAGAAAACATCTGGAGACTAAGCGTATATTAGCACTCAGTACATGTTAGAATAATGAGGGAATGGAAGAAGTCAGAGAGGAGTTGAGCTCCCATTGCCCACAGGCTAAAATCTATATATTTAGCTGGGTATTCAGTGTGCTAAAAAATCTGCTGCTTTTTCCGCACCAGCCCTTTGCTGACAACTGTCCTGCTGTAATCAAACATTCTTCAGTACGCCTTGAATTTGCTCATTCCTGTCTCGGTCTCTGGCATTCCGATCACCCTTAGCCTCCATCTGCCAAAACTCTACCCATCTCTAAAGGACCACAAATCCTAGTTTCCAGGAATCTTGAGGGACTCACCTTCTCCTCCTCTAAACCCTGGTCCTTACTGTCTAGAGACATAATCCACAAAACACTTAGTGCCCCAGCAGACTCCCTACAAGGCAGAAACCACGGATATAGTTCCCACCGCTGTGCACTCCACACCACGGTGCCTTGCCAAGGGTAGATGTTGAATAGACTCATGATTGAATAAATGCACGATTTCTCACCCTGCCCCTGTTGCGTTCTTGGACAAAACACTTTGCCTCCTTCAGTCTCAGTTGCCTCAGCTGTGAACGAGGATAACAGCATGGATGTACTCCCCAGGTGTGCTGGGAAGAATAAACCAATGACTGAAAAGCAATTTGAAAATGTAAAATGACATGCTATATATAAATGTTACATAATCAGAATCATTTCCCTCTGTATTATATTTTATTTGGCTTTACATCTTGGAGTCCTTTGTGGGTTTCAGAATCTCACAGATGCAAAACCATCCACATTAGCACCTAAATTCTCTTGAGTAATAAATGATTTTGTGTATTATAGCTCACGGCTACTTTTCCCTGGCATACTTACACATGAATCTGTCATAATTTGGGGTATTCATAATAACTAATGATACAATTCATTTCTAAGGGATAATCCGTTTTTCCCTTCTTTAGCCAGTTACTGTTTCCATACTACTGCCTCAAGGGAACTAACTTCCATTAAACCTCAAATCCAGATGATGAGCACACTGTTTAGAAGCCACAATTGAGGAGATTACGGTCTGAGACCTGGAAAGCGATTTGGGATTTTAAAGCACTACTTGTTGCCTGTGGCTCTTTTTGTCCCCAATTCTGAATCCCTTGTTCCCTTTATTGTAGTGTACATGTTACCAAGTGCTCAATGCAGCCTGATTTCCTGGTGCCACGAAAGATTAGAATAGCCCTTTCCACAGGAAAACAGGCAATGCTAGTTTAAAAAAAAAAATTACTAAAGGAGACTTCTGACTTTTAAGTCCACTGCACGATCTGAATCCCAGAAAGGTCCTTCCAAGAAGATAGCAACTCTGAGGAAGAAGAGACAGTAGCAACGTAAGAGGGTGATTGTTAGCATCAAGTGAGCAATTTGATGAAAAGACATGGAACACATGGTGAGGACACATGGTGAGTATTCAGTAAACATTAGGAACTGTCATTGGCAGATGGCCCACTATGAGCCCAACCATGTGCTAAGAGTTACAGAAAGCTTCTCAGGTGAGATTCATAGAAAACCAATGAGGAAAACTCAACACTCTTCATCCCCACTCCATTTGGCTCAGAGAAGCTCAGCACCTTATCCATGGTCTCAAACTTAGGAAGGAATGGAAAGAAAATCCAACTTTCAGTCTTTCGTGTTTCTAGAGCCCATATTCTTTGTCCTATTTCTTAGAACACTCTACTGTTCTAAGGGTTGGGAGTCTATTTTTCCTCCCTTGAATATATGACCCTCCCTTTCCAAATTCCTCAGTTTTATTTATTCTGTTATGAAGTTTTAAAATTAAGAGTATTTTTAAATCTCTTCTAGTGACCCTTTGACCAATGTGTGTAGTTTTATCTATCAGGCCATTTTCCCAAGACCATGTTAGTCTTTCAACAGACTTGTACTCACAGTGACATTTTTAAGAAGTTCAGTGTAGTTTTTCTTCCAGGGCACATCTGAGGAAATCCCATGTTTTTGTAGAATGGAGGCTTCCCTTTCTCATGCATTTCTGTGACATTTTTACATGGTTGGACCTGTGGCAGTAACACTCACAGGGGGCACTTGCACTGTCACTTAAATGCACGAGACATCACTGTTTTGTGGGTGGTAGCACCCTGGCTACAGACGTTGTGCCAGAGCAATCCCTGTTACAAAACATCTCCTAGTTGTGGTGTACAAACTAACACCATACTTGAGTTTGCAAAATCGCCTACGTGATATTTTGTCCTCTACATGGCAATTAATATTTCAAAAAGCCTTATCATGAGTTATCTCTCCTCTCTGTGAGATTAATCAGAAGTATTGCTGCAGTTTCACAGTTGGGAAACTCCAGTATGGGAAGGTTAATGGCTTGCCCGTAGTCTTAGAATGAACCTACAGCATAGCTGGTATTAGAATCTGCTGCTTCTGATTGCATTTCTTTGCTAAGGTGCTTTAGCTCAGCCTGCTCAAATTCTGAATAATTTTCAAAGCGAATACATGTTGAGAGAGGTAGTGGAAATGGAAAAAGAGGGGAAAAACAGCATTAACTTATGCAAAGCTTCCAGAAACATTTGGTAATCAAAGAACAAGGATTGTGAGAGCCCTTTTTCCTCACTTCCATTTAAAGAAAGGACCATAATCCAATGAGATTAAAATTAGTAGAAATTCCAAGTGTAGAGGGGAATTGTTCTGTCTATACTATTTTCCTATACCAACATCATTTTGTTCTTTTCAACAGTGACTACTGTTATAAATGTCATGCATTTACAGTGCTTTGTAACCACTGTCACCGCATCCCCCTTAAGCAGCTAAACAGAGTAGCCCAATTCTGCTACTGTGGTTTTATGGCAAGGAAGCAAGACTAAATGGAGGTTAAGTGATTGCCAGCAGCACTTGGAGCTCAGATTAGAATCCATAGCTCCTATCAGTCACACCCTTTTGAAATTTAGAAGATTCCAAAATATTGTTTCAGTGTCAGAGATGGGTGACAGTGCCTGAAGGCAAATTTGCTCACCACCCACACCACCACCACACACACCACCAGCCCTGCTTCCACGGTCTCATGTCAATCTTTTCATTCCCAAGCCATTCCACAAACTTCCTCATCCCTTTGAGGGAAATAAATTTTCTTCAGGGAAACAGGTTAGTACTAAAGAGGTGACTTCTATGTCCAGATTTCCATGGTTTTCTGTTTGTTTCATACAGACAGGACTATAATGAGTTCTTACACAAGTAATAGATCTCCTTTTCTCTTGTAAAATATGGAGATGGCTGAAATTCAAGAGATCATTGGGAGAATGACAGCCAAAGGAATAAATCTGTGCCAGAGTGATAAACTTTTGTCAAATACCAATTAAAACAGAAGACGGTAATGAAAATGTGAATGAGTCTAGACGTGCTCTTACATGTCATCCATTCTATAAAAGAAAATGAGACCAGTTACTTGTCTAAGAACCCATGGACAATCACATCTGTATGAAACAAACAGACGGAAAACCTTGGAAATCAGGAAACAGAAGTTTCTCGTCTAGTTCCAACTTATTTCATAAAAAGAAATTTCCTATTTCCTTTTTTCATCATCTAACATAAATACTATAGCAAGTACAGTCAACAGCCGATGTTTGGCTCCTATTACCAAGGTGATTTTTAAAATAATCACTAGCATCTGTGAAAAACCTTCACAGGGTGTTAATATGATAAACACTGTTGGCAAACTATCCGGGAGTGGGGGGAAAAAAGGATCCAAGGAAAGACATTTTTCCCAACATCCTCCCATCCCAACCTAGGCAGGGACCTGGTGTGTATTCCAATCAGGTGGTCTACAGCTAATTTCTTGTGGGCAAATGCCATTCTCTCAAGACACAAAGCAGCATGGTAAGCAACTGTTTAAACTGAATGGAATGGGCTCCCTTGTCTGCACCTGTCTTTTGATCCACTAAATGAAGAGGGGTTTAAATACATGCAATTTGTGCATCACAAGTCAATTTTCAGGGCCTACTAAGGACTGTCCAGACCCTTATTTTCTTGCCTGACACCCTGCCTTATGGACCTTTCCCCACTGAGACCGGAAGCTGAGGAGCCTACACTTGAAACTCAAACTAGGCCCAAGCTCACCTCTGAGCTGTAGCCTTCCCTCCTGGAGGGGCCATTTCACTCCTTTTCAGCTATAGTCCTTTTGCCTTCCTTCTTGCCAGGGACTCTAATCAGAAATTGCTTGTGAGGGGCGCCTGGGTGGCTCAGTGGGTTAAGCCACTGCCTTCGGCTCAGGTCATGATCTCAGGGTCCTGGGATCGAGTCCCATATCGGGCTCTCTGCTCAGCAGGGAGCCTGCTTCCTCCTCTCTCTCTCTGTCTGCCTCTCTGCCTACTTGTGATCTCTCTCTATCAAATAAATAAATAAAATATTTAAAAAAAAAAAAAAAAAAAAAGAAATTGCTTGTGAGGGCTAAAGAGGTCCTTACTATGTCCCTAGGAGGGCCAAGCTGCCACTGAAATAACACCTGTAGAAGTCCGGAGTCCCTCACCCATGAGAAACTGAAACCTTCAGGACTTCTGAATCTAAGGGAGCCAACGCTCAGTGAGGAATGTGTTGGGGCATCAGAAAGCCTGACCCTTTTCCTGCCTTGCTGAACTAACATGGTTTGAGCGCCTACTTACGGAAGGTGCAGTTCCAGATACAACAGAGGCCGCTATGCACCCAAAGCTACTGTCTGGAGCCTTAGAACATCTGGGCCTCAACCTAAAAGCAACAACCAACCCTTTGCTTTTTGGCTTGTTATACCCACAGCTCCGTATGTGTGTATGCTGTGGCCAAGGTCCGGGCGTAAAAAACAGGCTAAAGAACCTATCCGCCCACAAAAGGAGCCGCAGTGGCGCCGCCGGCAAGAGCCCACAGGGCATTCTTCAGCGGCGACTGGCCTAGGGAGCTCAGGCTCCTCCAGTGCCCACCGCTAGGGAGGTCCCTGAGCTCGATGCAAGGACTTCGGAAGGGGCAGGGGCCGTGAGCGTACACCGTGGGACCCACGTGGCTCGCTCCGAGGCGTTCCTGTCCGCGAGCAGGAGCGTTCCGGGCCCTCCAGCGGACCCAGGAGAGAGCAGCAGGAGGAGCCGCGCTGCGGCTGCCTCCCCACGGGGCAGACCGACCCCAGGTACGGCCTGGGGGGCTCCGCTGCCGTCTAGCACCCGAGCCTCCCTTTCGCCCTCCCGCCCCGGTTCTGCCAAGTGGCTCAGACGCTATGGGTTGGGAAGGGAGCCTAGGCGCTTGGTCAGGTTCCCAGTTGCTGGCGGTAAGAAAGCAGGGCTGAGGAGGGGACGTGTAAGAACTTTCCAGGAGGTCCGCGGAGTCCGAGTTTCATTTCGGAGAGAACCACCAAACCGCAACCAGAACCTCTTCCAGACAGCCCGGAGCTCCAGTTTCAGGCCCGGGCCTCCGACTGTGACTGGGTGATGCGGCCCGGGACTCACCCTCTTTGGGTCTCGGTTTCTTCCGAGTGCTGGGGCTCCCTCGGGGCCAAGTTCGGCGCCTCCCGCGGACGCCAGGTGTGGGCGTTGTCGACCCGGAGTCTGTTCGCGCTGCGGCTGGGCTTCTCCCTCCACAGCTCGCCGATACGCCGCGACCCCTAGGGGTCTGGGTGGCCCCAAGCCTCTCTCAGCCAGGGTCTCTTGGGGCCGCCACTTCCCTCCCAATACGCCCGAATCCCCGCGCAGCTGCCCCCACAGCGCCAGCCCGCAGCTCAGGCTGCCCACCGCAGCCAACTTCTCTGCCGCCGGCGCGTCTCCGCGCCAGGCCTCGGCAGCGACGGATTGGATGGCGGCGGCGGGGCGGAGCCGGGCGCTCGGCCCAGCCAGCGGCCGCCCGGATTCCTGAAGTCATCGCGATTGGCTGCAGGCTCCGCCAGTCACAGGTAAAAGGCGCCCCGCCCCGGCAGGGCCGACCCAGGGGCTGGCTCCGCCTCTCCCGCCGCGCGGCCCCGCCTCCCTCCGGAGCCCGGTAGCCTCAGCTCCGCTGTCTGCCTCATTCGCCGAGCAGGTCCATGAATTGTCAACGCGTTCCGGGCGGCCGCTGAGCCGGGGCGCCCGCCGGGCTTGTCGTGCTCTCTCGGAGGTGCCCGCCCGAACCGATGTGCAGGGTTCTCTAGAACGAGAGCAGTCGCTGGTTCGGGGCAACTTGGGATTCAGGACCCGCAGCAGGGGCGTCGGTTTGGGATCCGGACTCAGCGAGGAGGGTGAGTGGCCGCGCGCAAGGCGAGAGGCTCCTCTTGGCGCTGTTCGGCAAGCCGGGGGGCACTGGACGGGTCTTGGCTGGCGTCGGTGCGTCCGTCCGAGCGTGGCCGCTGTGGGGAGGTCAGGGCCAGGCGGAATTTCCTCCTTGCCGGTGTCCCCACTCCCGAACTTGTTTCAGAGCGTCGCAACTCGGTCCGGGACGCGGCTCCGCGTTCTCACCAACTTGGCATGTTATAATTGCCATCATTAGGGGGGCCTAGGGACGCGTCCCCTGGCCCTCTGCGGCGGTGACACGCGCGCTGGGGGCGGCCTCCGTGCCCAGTCGTGTACGGACAGCAGTTCCTACATGGCTTGAGGACCGGTTTCTGGAAAATTTACCCGCGCCGGAGACGGTGCGGCGACCCGGCGGAGGTGTCTGAGCCGTAGCCTGAGCCAGCGACCATCGTCTTCGGGGTGGGTGTTCAGAGGTCAGAGAACTTAAGTGACCAGCTAGGTTCTGTAGCCGGGGCTTCAGTGCTTTGCAGTTACTGAAAGGCATTGACAGCACGGATATTAAACTTTGTAAAGTAATTACTTTCTATTAGCACTTGTATCCACATCCCTCATGAGCTTCTTGGACCTCTGTATATTACCTGCAAGGTGTGTCCGAAGGACTTCATTAGGACCAGGGCGAGCTGCTGTCTGTCCCAGTGCAGGAAGCCGGGGAGAATCCTAGACTAGACCCTGAAAGGGACCACCAGGCTGGTCGGTTGGTGTTCAATGATGAAGTTGTGACAGGAACTGACAACACAGGATTCAAGGTTAAACCTGACACTTATTCTGTGACCAGTCTGGGATATTTTTCCTCTCTCTGTCATAATGATAAGGGGTCAAAGCAGCTGGCTTTTCTGAGGGCAGTTACATGCATGTAGTTTATATTATGTGTGGACTCAATATAATGAAATATAATATTTTCTTGTAATTTTTATTGGATGTGAATAAGAGCTTATTCAACGTCCTAGAGACTTGGGTACACAATTTGGGAATGTTTTCATCTTTGAAAATATGAGAATTGAAAATATGAGAATTGAAAGATATGACTATTCATGCTTTATGCATATGTAGATGTGCATGGGCGTGTGTGTGTGCGCATGTGTGTAAAATTGATTGTGTATAAGATAGAAATATATGGAGGGGGAAACAGCCTTGAACTTGTTCTGGTTGGAGAGATAGACCCTCTGATCTATGGGGTGTATGATGAGCATGTGTGTATGCATGTCTGAATCTGCCTGGTCTGTCTAGGTCAGTGTATATGTCCATGAACTTTATGAGCACTTAGTTCAATACCACTCTGGTGCAGATTCTGAGTTCCTGTTTTACAGCCCAGCAGCCGCCAGCCAGCCCATCTGTTAAAACATAACATGTACACTTGAGTCACTTCAGTTGGAGCACTAGGGTGGAGCATGGGCAGGGGGGCAACCCTTAGTAGGAACAACATGCTACAAACAAAGACTGCCTCTCAAGTTCTATTTTCATTCAGTATTCTGCCTAAAGTTGTGATTTTTGGTGAGAAAGAAATAGAGTATTTGATTCTTCAGGAATGGCAAACTACGTTTCGTGAAATAATTATACCCATGGTTTGGGGAAAGGGAGTTTATAAGAGAAAAAAATGAAATCCCTCTAGAAAAGAAATGTGGTACTTGTCACATTACCATGCAACACTGGTTTACTGCTTTGCAGTAGCATGTATATCAGAAACTGTTTTCTTTTGCTTCTTAAGCGAATGCATTAAAACTGAATTGTTTTGCACCCTCCCCCCCAAAAAAATCCTAAATAGAAGTAAACAGAGCTTTATCACAGGGGCTATTTAATTTACTAGAGTTGAGACTGCCTTAGTAATTCTAATGAAACATGATTTTAGGAATTTATAACCTGGATATAAATTCACGTGCAGCCTAATGACTAGTTGCAATGGTTCACAATTTATAGTTTAAGAAATAATAAAAAACCTTTATTACAAAAATTCTGATGACTAAAAGGGTATGGGGAGGAGTATAACAGTTTAATAAGTTCCTGCAGCCAAGTGACTGATACTTAAAAAAACTATAAATTCCTTTAATAACATAATTACTTGTGGTGACAAAATAAAGGCAGTATTTTTGAGAAGCATAGTTGTATTTTTCCCAATAATTTTTTGCTCATAATTATATTTTAATAATGGTGTTTATTATTTATTATATGTGGGCAGAATAAACTGGAATGGTTCTCAAGAACTCATCACAAGAAATATTGTTTTCATTTTTATGGTACGTAAAACATTTTGGGGAAAATACGCATTTCCCTAATCTGTGAGTGTCTTTAAATTTCTGATGGACTAAGAGACAAAATAATTCTCCTGTCTTGATATGAATCATTGGAATCAACTGTGTTGGTCCTTAGAAATTCAGTTTGTGAGCTGGATTCTGTTCTCTTCGTTTTGATTCAGGAGTCTGGGGTGGGGTTTAGTAATCTGTATTTTGAACAGGCATCCCCCAAGTGATTCTGAGGCTAGGGATCCCTTCACCATATTTTGATAAACATTGAAATGGTATTTACGATATAAAAGAATGATCATATTCTGTGGGTTCATTTAACAAGTAATTTGTCTGGTATTTCCAAGTGGCATTTACCAGCCTTGTGAAATTTATAGGTAACACTCTAACACTCTGTCCTCAACAATGGCACCTTTGGTTCTGTGTTCAGAAGTGTTTTTGGAATCCTCAGCTATCCCTGTTCAGGTTAGCCCCAATTCTGAGGAAGTCTCTCTGGAGGCACAAGGTACTTTGAGACCTCCCCAGTCTTAGTCCCTCCATTGTGTATTCCAAGTCCAGTGGGTTTCTGGGATGCTCTGAGGTGACTTTGCCAGTCATAACGCATATTTGACTCCAAAGCCATTCCAGGCTTAGAGATTAGAACCTCAGCAGGACTAGTACAGATTTACCCAAGATCAAGGATCTCCTTGAGAAGCTGTAGCTGATTTGCCTCTTGGTCAGGAAAGTGTCCTGGGGCAACTATCCCAAGACCTGGGTGTTCCCATTTTCTGCAACTCATCTTAGAAGTATTTTGAGCTGTCCAATTAATTGGATAGATGGACCCTTCAGCATCATGGAGAGATGGGTTGAAAATTGATTGCTTCTTCTCTATTTAAATGAGTGGGAATTTGGACTTATTAATTATTGCCTGTCAGTTTTTATTTATAGTTGGATACTGACATTCGGGGTCTATTTTCCCATTTCAGACTGGCATAATTCTCAATTTAAAATTTCTCGATAAGGTTTTAACGAAAAAGGATCTATCAGAAGAAGTTGTACTTAAAAAAAAAACTAATGACTTCTCAGAGGTCAGAAGTGTCTGGAATATTTACTTGCCTGGTGACAAAAAGATGTGGAGAGGTTGGGACACTGAACTTGGATTGTTCCAGGCCACTGGATTATTACTGGGACTTTCACGGAGCAATTTCTGTTTTAAGGAGCACTTGGCAGGCATGTTTATAGGTCACTTATCTTAACAATCCTTTGAGTACAATGATTCTTTTCCTACTTTGTTACAGATGAGCAAACAGCAGCCACAAAAGAATGATAATATTTAGGTCCTGTCTTTCACATTCAAAGATAACACCAATGACTGAGAAATTGGCCTTGCATTTGAATTATCTTTATTTAGCATCCTAGTGACATAATAGAATTATGCTTAGTCATTCGTATCATCTATAATTTCTTTACCTCTTTATTCAAATTTATTTTTATATTAAATGTGACCTTCAAATAGTTTTCTTTATAAAGTTTACCCCCATTTATGATCATTGGTTCAATGACCCTAACCTTAACCAGCCAGGCTTGACCCAGAATGGCAAATAATTTGCTAACGGTCACAGAGCACAATGGCAGGAAAGCCTATATGTAGAATTCTTTGGACTCATATTTTAGACCTGTACCATGTTGCCTATTGAGTCCTATTATGCTGCTAGTAATGTTTTTATAATGGCAGAATAGAGTTGTTTATATTTCATTTGCCCAGATTCTGCATGATGAATGGACCTAGAAAATTTTAAAAGCCTAACGTATAATCATAGCCCCTGACTGTACAATGGGATTTGTGTGCCTACTTAAAAAACTAGGGTAGAATGCTACTTTTCTTGAAACTGGGCCATGGGTCACTGCAAGTTTCTAAGCAACACTTTTTTTTTTTTTTGGCCATGGCATAGTCTTGACAAAATTCTTTGGTCAAAGGAATTTGACAAAGGCTTTTCTTTTCTAGTTTTCTACCCTTCTTTCTCCACCCCTATTTCCATGGCAAAATCTACCTATAAAATATTTACTTTTCAAGTCATTCTACTCCTTTAATATCTCCTAACACTAAAATTTTAGCCATTTTGACTATTTTTCTTCCAACATGCCCTTAATCAGGCTTCTACTTTCACTTCATAGTATTTGGGGCCTACTCACATCCTCTAATATAGAACAGTCACTGAGCTCTAGAAGTTTTACCCTAGCTTGAGCTTTGTGGATTTAACTACAATAACAATAAGAAGAAAGAGAAAAGGAGAAGACTATCAAAGTCATGTTGATAAGTGTGTCATATTAGGTATTCCAAGCTTATAGTTTCCATGGGAAATTTAAGATCCAGATGAATGAAGTGACAGATGCACTCGTCTGTGGCCTTGCAGACACTCTTTAGATACAAGCTGAAAAATATAACTGAAGACAGCATCCCTGGTTACAGAAGAAAAACAAATGTTAAGCTCTGAGAAAGGAACTGACAAAACGTGAAGGCTTGGGGTTGGATGGGTTGGGAAGAGTGGTGGAAAAGAAGCACCTCCAGTTAAATCCCAGACAGAGTGGTTAGAAATTTATAGAGGTGCTGATGGTTTGGGGTTTCTTGGGGGCATTGGATTCTGTTTTATATTGTCTTCACAACCCGCTCGCCCTGCTTGCTTTAAATAATTTATTATAGCAGCAGGCCTTCCTCTGGTTAGTTTCCTTTTTTATAACTTTCCCCTTCTTATCTCTGGGTCTAATCAGAGGCATATATAATCGTGTGGCTGCTCTAGAGTACTTAGGAAAATCCATGATCAATATTGCTACATTATAAACCCAGGCCATTGTGTTCTATTTTGCAATGTTTTCTTCCCTGTTATATTAACTGAGTATCTATGTTTTTTTTTTTTTTTTAAAGATTTTATTTATTTGACAGAGAGAGATCACAAGCAGGCAGAGAGAGAGAGGAGGAAGCAGGCTCCCTGCCGAGCAGAGAGCCTGATGCGGGGCTTGATCCCAGGACCCTGAGATCATGACCTCAGCCGAAGGTAGCAGCTTAACCACTGAGCCACCCAGGCGCCCCGAGTATCTATGTTTTAAACAGTATTTTATGAATCTTTGCACAGTGAGACTATGGGCTTATTCTTTTTGGCTGAAGGTATCTTTGGAGTGATCCATCATCAGAATGCCATTGATCTAATGATGTATTTATTGCTCACTATTGTAGCACTGGCAGGAAACCCGGTATGGTTCTAAAAATTTGATTAAAAAGAAATCAAGTTTTTGCAAGGCGTAGCCATCCGATTATGTTAGCAGCTGCCAAGTATATTTTATGCTAAAATATACAGACATATTTCAAGTGAGCAAAATGTGATCTTTTCAAAAGCTTTTAAAACTTTTTGCTATGAGATAAGTAGAACAAGAAGATGCCTCATAATTAGAAAAAGTATAAGTGCACTCCCCATCTCAGCCGAAGGTAAGGTATAGTATTTTTTCGGGTTATATCCTTAGACACTAAAATGGGTAGATTTATCTGCTTCATTGACAGTGTTAAAAACAGTGGTGTTGGGGCACCTGGGTGGCTCGGTTAGCTAAGCCTCTGCCTTCAACTCAGATCATGACCCCAGGTTCCTGGGATCGAGCCCTGCATCAGGCTTTCTGCTCAGAGACGACCCTGCTTCTCCCTCCTCCTCTACCTGCTTGTGTGCTCTTTATTTCTGACAAATAAATAAATAAGATCTTAAAAAAAAAAAACAAAACAGTGGTGATAAGAACTAGCTCCTAGTCCTTGAACAATTTTCCAGGTAACCAATACAAATCAAAATTAATGAACAAACAGTAACTGAGTACCTATCATAGGTAGTACCTCTTTTCTACTTAACTCCAAATGCAGTTCAAATAATAGCGTCTTTAGGAAGCTTTTCCATGTCTCTCTTTGGGCTGGTTGTACACTGTCAGCAGAACCATCACTTGTAACCCCACCCACTCCTGACTGGGAGCCCCTGGAGGGCAGGGCCCATACCTCTCATCTTGGAGCTTCTCAAGAAAGGGCATATAAGAAATAGTTGCTAGGTGCACTAGAGGCTACAAAGAATTACACGTGAACGCTTGCAAGACCTTCAAAGGATGTGCACAAGGATACTCACCACCAGCTGAAATGGTAGTTGATTGATATCAGTTGATTGATAACTGAATCCTAGTGGCAGACTTTTGGCTCTAGCCCCTGTCTCGGGGCTTCATGTAATTGTCATCCATTCCTGATCTTTCATCTTCATAGTTCCCCCTCTACTCCATTCCTGCCTTGCCTCCTCTTGTGATGTCTTCAGAAATGTCTCCAACTTCACCCGCTCCTCCATTATTGTGGCCATGTCCCCTGATTCCCTTTTTTGTTCTCTTATTCCTTGTATCCTATCTTGAATAGGCATCTAACTCATGGGCCCCACTTTGAGGCTTGGGGCAGCCTGAGTTGCATATCTTTGGAAGTATATACTGTTTTTTTTTTTGGCCATCCTGGGCAGCCAACTGGCTAGTTTTGGCTGTGGGAGGTTGGGAGGAGGTCTGGGGGCTATGGAGAAACAAGATGGTTGCTGGGCCAACAGGCCGCAGATAACCAAAACTGAGCATAATAGGGAAACTTGACATTTGAGAGTGATGCTTTAAAAATAATAATAATAAAATTTTAACAAATTTTTAATTTCAAAGATGAACTTTTATAGTATTTTTCATCTCTAAATCTTTCATTCAAGAAGCATCCCCCATACAGTTGTGTACGTGATGTCATCTGATGGCTTAGGTAAGTTCTCACCTCAGTTCTTCCTCTGAGTGGCTAACTGAGCTTCTGCATAGACCGTGTGTCCAGATGGAGTTTATGAGCAGCCAAACTAAGCATAACTGCCTGAGGTCAGGGCCTTTAGGATGGTCCTTTTATGTTAGAGCTTAACCTACTTCAAATGACTGCAAGAGATCAAGCACCCTTATTTTCTGTCTCATGTGGGAGATTAAGCCTCAGTGAACATAGGTGCTTTCTTCTTGTACCTGCCAAGAAAATCATTAGAAAACTGAGTGATTACATCTAAAAGTTATTTAGATGTTCAAGGTAACAGAGAAGATGAGCAATCCTAGATGAGGTCATGGACTCACTGGTTTCTTTTGGATCTTGCAAGTGAGGAGCACTTGCCCCTGCCTGTCCCAAGGCTTCTGCTTTCATCTGGTTGCTGGCAGCTAGGAGGAATTGAGGGGGTGGTCTACCAGCTGGGAGGCAGACATCTGTGGAGCCCACTTTCATCCCTGCAACCAGTGGAGGTTCTCCCTGTGCTGCTTTTCTTTGGCATTTTCTCAGATCCATGTTTTAGCATCCCATATAGCAAACCTTCCTTTTCCACTCTTGTGACTATGTTACATACACTGAAGTTCTCACAGCCAGGATATTCTCAGCCTTAGGATTCCCTGATTTGAACTTTTCTCCTTCATGTAGTCCTACCCCCAACTCATGTTTTCCTCTCTTTAACATTCTCTTTCCCTTCCTTTCAGGTAAGAACTCTAGAATCAATGTTCCCACTAGTCTTTTCCCTGCAGGAGTTAATCATATTTTTTACCATTTTCAAAAGACTTTCCTAGAGCATGCCAGTATGTTTTTCCAGTGCTAAAGAGAAGATCCCAGCTACACACTCTAAACACAGCGCAGAGGGAATTAGTCTCACAAAACCTCAGTGTTTTACCAACCAGTGACACTCTCCCCCTTACCTAATCACTCTTACTTCCCTCTGTTCATTTTTTATATCATTAAGAAACAAATCACAAACCTCTGCTAGCAAGAGACATACATATTCATGACAACCAAGGAATTGAAGCTTTCTACAAATACCCCAACAGGTATATGTTGAATAGGGAAAAGAAGAGCAGGGTCCCCCTGATATCTTTACAGACAGACCATGTAAAGTGATGCATCTTTTGCTGATAAGTTCGTAATCTGGTCTATTTTTCTTTTGAGGCTGGGTCATTCATTGCCTTCTAGCTAACATCAACCAATGTCACTTTTTCCTTTCCGTTCAGAACTCTGGCCAGTGAGTTTCAGGTAACTCTCCTTCATTTATTTACTTAATTTGTATTTTTTGGTGTTTCAGATGGTTTAGTCTGGTTTACCTACTTATGTTGCATTGTTTCTAACTGCTGTAGATATTTTTCTACCACTTTCCAGCCCTTGGCAGCATCTCACAATTAGACACCATCCTTACTTTGAATGCATTTCCATTTTCGCAGCAGATCAGTAATGAAGATGTTAAGTAGAATCCTGATAGTGACCCTTTCAAGAGCTGAGGCACCATTTGCTATTCTATCTTAATTATGGTCTCTTAGCAAATTTTCACCAGTTATAATGTCTACCCCATTTGATAAGTAATGTTTCTCAAATACTGTATAAAATTATGAAATCTATGTGCCTTATAATTTCTGCTCTCCCTTAATGGGCTAAATTTATAATTCCATAATTTTCTTATAGGAAAAATACTTATTAGACTGGAATAGCTAATTTGGTTTCAAGCCATACTGCTTTTTGCTTATTGTGAACCATTAGACGTTTATGCGATCTTCTATTTTACCTCATTCCCCACCCCCACCAGCAACTCTGCCAGCAGTAATCACACTGCGACCTTTCCCTCTACGGTCAGTTAGCAGCTGTGCTCTATTGGTAAGATGGATATTTTATTTTGCTGGTCCCTAATATTTTCAATTTTAAAATAACTCTGCATAGCTGAAACAAAAATAGCCAAATGTCCTATTACGCTTGTGATATTTCCCCCTTCCTTTCTAGGCAGGTCTTTCTCCTGATTATAAATCATAATATTGCACCTCTTCTCTGGAGTGCTTCTGCCCCTTAATCCTCTTGTCCCAGTGGAGTGTGAGGCTGCTTCTGCATCCTTGGTATCTGACCTGTGCCTGGGATCAGTACTAGTCATACAAGGTCCCTAATGGAATTCTTGTAATTGTGTCAGGGCTCAGAATTGGAAGCTTTATGGAACATAAGCCCAGTGAGGAGCATAAGCTCACTTTGGTCTTCAGGGAAAAACATATAAACTAGGCAGGTTGGAAGGTGAAAGTCAAAGCTTTTAAACAGATAAAGTCAGAGGTAGACTATGTGGTACCAGCTACTTAGACCAAAGCATCATCTTCCTGTTGTTATTTCTAGGTTGTTTTCCCTTCAAGATTTTCCAGGTGACTATCCCAGTTTATAGATTAAAATGCTATATCACCCCACATCCAGAATTTTGGAGCTCGCTGAGCCAGATTCAAAGTCCTCATTCCATTCCTAGAGCTTCCCAGAGACAAAGAAACAAGTGATATTTCCAAATGAAAATGCACCAGATGTGGTCCACGTCTGCACACAACACAAGACACCAACTCACATTGACCTATACCCTAAGGAAGTGTGTTATCTCATGTGAGTAGGGCAGACAGCAGGATGAGTTGATTTAGTGGCACAATTACATTCTTTCGTCTCTCTTCCATTGTCATCCTTAGGGACGACTTCACTCTAACACTGGTTCTTATCAAGATGGCTGCAGTTGCTCAGATGTCACTCGTGGACATGACAATATCTAGAGCACAGAAAATGGACCACCCTTTCCCAGGGTCTCCTTTCGAAGGAAATTAAATAGTACTAAGAAAAGTCTGAGAAGACCTGTCTTCTTATCTCATTGATTGGAACAGTATCACATACTCCATCTCTAAATCGGCCAGTAGCAAGACGTTCTCCATCATTGCTTGAGGGAAGGGAGAGGTGAATTTGAACAAAATTAGGATACTGTTAGTAAAAGGAGTGTGTGATGGGAGTGAAGGGGTAATAGATGATGGCAATAAATGTAAGTGTCTACTATACATCATGACTTGGAAAGTAACTCTGAAATTCCCTATATGACTACTGTGTAGCTGGTAGGTACCATTGAAATGCTATACATTTCTGGACACAAAATGGCTAGGCTAGGTTGACAGGGAGAGCAAAGCCACAATGCAGACTAATTAAGGCCAGAGAAATCAAGCCAAGATCAATAATTATTGTGATTAGAATCACAATAAACCCTAATGAATTCAAATGTACTAATTTATGTCTGTTTGTACTTAACAAGTATATGATCTTTACTGAATAAAAAAGATTAAAACAATTTGCCGATTTCTCAATTCTATATTTTGGATATATTATTTTGCAGTATTTGTCCACTTGAATGTAAACATTTTTTATTAACCTTATTTACATATCATAGCATTAACAATAATGATAATTACCAATGATTATAACTGGCCGTGATTTATTGAGTGCCCTTTTATAAATTAGGAATTCAGCATCCAAAAGGAGCTAGTCATTTGCTGAGCTCACTTAGCTACTGAGTGGTTAAGCTAGGATTTAAACTTAGATTCATCTGCCCCGGTCCCTTCCCTCCTCTCCATGACTTCTCTTTACCTTGGAAGACTGTCCCAAGACTACCCTTGCCAGCATGCTGGGCCTCTGCCCATCTTTGTGACCTCATTACTTATCCCCTTGCCCTCACTAGTTTTCCAACCACATAAGCTGGTCTCATTCTCACCTGTGACCCTCTGCAGCTGCTGCACCCTCTGCTTGGATCACACATCCTCAGCTCCTGTGGCTCCACTCTTTGCCTTCAGGGCTCCCCTTCACAGTCCCCTCCCAGGACCATCCCATCTGATCTACTGAGGGGAGCCTTCCCCCACCTCTGTCTCTACTCCATTTTCCCTTTTCCTCTATGGTATTTGCCATACTCTTGTATAACTTGCCTGCCTGTCTACTTGTTTTTATTTGTTCCTTCTAGAATATAAAGTTCCATGAGGACAGAGACCCTAGCTGTATTTGTAAAATGAATGAAAAAATCAAGTGACTAAGTTAATGGAGTTATTCAGACGTTTTGACCTCTGATAATCCACAGGCTGCCTTTTTCTCCACACAAGGACTAAAGGAGGATGACAGTTGCCATTGAGCTGAGTACATGCACTTTAGATTTTTCTCCTATAAAATCTGGAAACTGAACAAAACCTACTTTTTCTTTGCCTCTCTGAGGGCAAAATAAGAGATAGATACCAGAATTCTTTGGGGAAAAGGGAGGCGTGCCATAGTAGTATCACATAAAGGTTTTAAGAGAACTTGGTAGAAGAAGAAAATTTGAGTAATATTCTTAGCTACAGTTTTTATGCTGATTATTTTTAAGGATGTTTTAAGGATGCCAGCTCCTTTAATGTTAGACACAAACCCTTAAAAACTGAAGGTAGACATATAAAGCTTAATTGTAAATTGGAAGAATTATAATTGCATGATAATTTGCAGTGGCAAATTTGCTTAAACAAAATTGTTTTCTCTGCTTACACATAATTTTTCATTTGAACTCATGTATCTACCAAAATAATTTATTCCTAGAACTGTGTTCTTAATTATTCTGAAGTAATTATGAAGGTGCAAATTGAAAAATAGCTTTACCTCCCATGTTAATTTGGAAGGGATTGACAGAAGTGAAGCAGTGCCTTCCCAAAGTCCCTTCTCTCTGGCTTTCAGCTCAGGACCTTCTCAACTAAAATATGTGCTTTTGTGTTTTCCTTGCCCTGTTGTTCTGTGGGCTGCTGTGTCACTTGCTAAATACATTGTGAACCATTGTTTTCTGAGGCTTCCAGTGTGACTTTACCACTCAACCAAATAAATCACCATTTCCCCCTTTGACAGGAACTTGACACGCCCCTCTGATCTGCTCACCTTTTCCAGATCTTTTCCCAGGTGACCTCACCAACCATGGCATCTCTCTCTGTGTAGGATATCAGTCTAAACCCACTGGGCTCTGTTTTCTGCCTTCTCCGCTTCCTGCTATCACTAAAACCTGTTAGAGTAGTTACTATGAAATATACTTTGCAGCTAAACTCCCTGTATCAGACTTCCAGAAGCAGATCGAAATTTTATGGTGAGTAGAAATACATCTGTATTTGACAGTAATTTTTAATCTAGTTCTTCCAGACTGTCTTTATGTTTTGCATCATAGACAAGTCAGAAAAAACTGAAGGGGGAAGAAAGGAAAGAGGATATTTTGATGTTGTTCACGTGGTGCTTTTCCCCTGTGTGTCCTGGGGAGGACCCCTTTCTTCCTTACTTCATAACCTGGGTAGATTTGGGTGTGTAGTTGGTAAGAGCCCATCAGAACCCAGGTGACAAGCAGATGAGTAATCAAAGGGCTGGGTCAACATATTATTTTTATTTAAAATAGGCAGGTGCATGGTCTACATAAACTCTTGAGAGACTGTCTTTGGTGGTAGTTTTCATATACAGTAGATTGGCCCTTTTATGACTTGACAAAGGCTTTGTTTCTTTCTTTTTTTTTTTTTCCGCTTTCTAAGCTGTGTGGGTGGGAAACAGCATGAGGTTATAGAAAATGTATAGCAAAAGCAGTAGCAATGAGAACGAATCCATAATGGGTACACACATATTGCTGGAATATTTCCCAAGTACTTGGGAGGGGGGTGACAATGAAGCTTCTTTGGCAGAGGCAAAGTAGAACATGTGCTTTTCCATGTGTGAACACACTGTGCTGTGAAAGGTCCTTTAAGATTCACAAAAGCAGCTGCTTTTGAGCTGGTGTAGCCACAGAGTTTAGGAGACTGACTGAAATCGATGTACTGCAGACTCCTGGCATCTGTTTTGGAGATTGGGTTAAGTTTTGGGAGTTTGCTTATTCACAAGTGATGTGGAAGAAGTACTCTTCACTAGAGTGTTAGATGCTTTGTTCATTTCTTTAGGGTTCGTGGATCAGTTAGCAAGCCTTAAAATTGTGAACAGTCATCTGTTAGGTTACATGCATACATACAGGCTTAAATTTGTAGAGATGGCTCTCTTTTTAATTTTGAAAACTATGGGTGGCAGTTGTACTTTGCCTAGTAAATCCACTTTCCTGAGTTACTGGTCAGACATATTTTGTTTTATTGGAAGGCTTCCTTGCTAGATATTCTTAATCTTATTATACATTGTGTTTTGGTGACTTTTTAGTTTTGACTGTAGTTTTACCTAATAAATCCTGTGGTTTTGTCTTTTGTACCCTTCTATTCCATTTTCTGAATGCCAGCTTCTGTCTACTCTTTTACTAGAACTAATGAGTTATTTTCATTATTCTTAAGATTTCAAAGCCCAGTAACACCAGCAGTGTTGTTTCCTATCACTTTCAACAAGATCCATTTGTTTCCAGTTCTTGGAACAAGATAAGTAACTAGGACATGATTCTTTTACTTTTTGATAGTTTTCAGTGTATTGGATACTGACAGAATGTAGCATTTGCACAGTTTGCTTAAAAAAAAAAAAAAAAGGTGATAGCTTTGTTTTTAACATGTCACAACTATTATGTTTCTAAATGACAAAGCAGAAAAGATTACCACCAAATAAGATTAATGTGGCTATCTTGAACTGGAAGTCATTTGAAATGTTTCATGGCTACACTTTGTGCTAAATATAAAAATAATTGTGTTTCCCATGTGTGAGCATCAAAAGCCCCAGTTGGAAAATCACATGGTATAGCAAGTAGGTCACTATTGATGGTAGAACATGAGACAGGAAATGTCACAGCTAAGATTAGAGGCCTAAGCAATATGTCTCTCCATGCTTGCTGCATTGTTCATCCTAGGTGGAAGGACTCAACAGGGTATAACTAACTTTAGCCCAATTTGAAAGTATTAGCAAGGATAGCTTTTTAATCTGTCATTCCCATTTGTTTCTAGATAACTCACTTTCCCAGTTGGGCAAAATAATTGAACTGCTTGGATTCGCATATTGGCAGACCTCTGAATACCAATGAAAATGGCAGCCTTTACATTCTAAAAGGATAAATGGGAGGCAAAGGCAATACTCAGCTATACAAAATTGTAGCTACAGATTTACCTGGTGTTTGAAATCATGAACTAGGAGTGAGCTACTAGTTGAAAATGAATTCTCTCAAACTCTCATTTATCTTCATATTTGAAGGTGAGGTGGTGTGGGGATGTGAGGGAGCACTTTTCGGAAATCCAGTTACCTTTCCTCTTCTTTTTTGAGCAATAGGAGGAAGATTTATTATTTATACGTGGGAATTTCCACCACAGAGTATGCCTTATTTGCATACATTTGCATATTCTGTTATTTAAATAAAAGGCTGGGAAGGAGAATAGTGCTCTCCTGCGTCTGCCCCATGGGAGACAATACCTTATTTGGGAAGTGGGGGTGAGGCGGAGAACCGTCCAAGGTAGAGCCTCAGATTCAGAGAGATGCCATCCCCTCATGCTACATTAGGCAGTTGAAGACAAGCCCAGAGAGCTGGCAGTTATTTGGAGGAGTAGGTGAAGCATGTAGAAATGATTGAATTTGAATCTGATGCTCAAGTGCTGAGTATTCCTTCACTTCTAGCACCAGGTCCTTCCCAGAAGTAGCCTGGCTTATGGAGTCCATGTATTCCACGTGCAAAGTCTCAGAGGCCTTGAATCTCAGGGGCCTTCCTAGGCTCCTGTTTTCAAAGGTCATTAATGCAGATTTAAACCCTCCACTTTGAATGAGGATTATTTCAATGCAGGTTATAACTTTCAAGAGGGGAGGTGAGTGGTGTGGAGGCTCGGTGGAGTAAGTGTTTTGACAGTTACTCTTTATTCCTTCTCCAGCTTAAATGCAGAGCCTAGATTTTTATACCTGATCTAGGAATAGAATGCTGGGAAAGGGCTTGGAAGCACAGCTCTTGGAGAAATCTCTCTGCAGTGAAAATTCTGGGAATGGTTTCCATTTGGCAGTAAGAGGTATTGGCTTCTGATGGGAGAAAACACAAGCGATGTGTCAGTTGAGACTGGTTGTGCCATTGTGTGTCCCTGTCACAAGCTAGCTGCTTGTGAGCTATAGAGCAAGTTCATTCTCTAGACCTCTGTCAGAGAATGTCCATTGACAGGGGGTGGTGGGAACATCCTGGAAGATATTTTGGAGCACGTAAAATAGATTTTTGCTTTGGAAACCTTTGGAAAAAATCCCTTTTCTAGTTTTAAAAATACATGAATAACTAATAAATATTTACAACTTCAGGTGCCTTGTGGAGCTCTTTACCATCTTATGAAATTGGTTATCTAATTTTAGTTTCTGCTATCAGATTTCTCTTTGATGTCAGCATAAATGACCACCTGGCCAGGCCCCCCAATCTTCTTGCACCCCAGTTGGAACCCTGAGCCTGGTTCTGTCCCACCTCTGACTAAAGATAGATGTAGAGCAAGGCACCAGTCTCCTTTCAGGAAAAGGAATAGAAAACTGGATTATTTCTGTGGACTCGTTCCAGTTTTAACACTGTATGATTCAATTCATCTTTCAAGGCTGTTTATTTTTCCTTTCTATAGGAAGCAAGATATAAAACTGTCTGGTTGGTAACTTTTAATTGCAAGGGGAATACTCACCAGGTGACTAGCTGGCTGCTTAAATCCCTATTTTGTCTGTTTCTTTTATCTATGTTGTATACAAGAGTTTAAATAAAATGTGTCAGATCACAAATTCCAAGCAAGAGTAACCAGTAAGTTTCATACTTCAGTGCCAGAAGAAGCAACTTGGAGGGTGGGAGGGATTGGAAGTGGCAGGTTGTGGAGTTCTGATTTCGTAAGAAAATAAAGAGACAGAATCCAGGAGGTTCCTGGATGGCTCAGTCTGGTTAAGCTAAGGTCATGGTCCCTGGGGTTCCTGGGATCCAGCCCCACTGAGCCCCGTGCCAGGCTTCCTGCTTGGCAGGGAGTCTGCTTCTTCTTCTCCCTCTGCCCCTGCCCTTGTCCCCTACCCACTTGTGCTTTCTCTCTCTCAAATAAAAATAAAAAATAAAAATCTTATTAAAAAAAAGTGGGGGGGACAGACAGAGAGAGGGAGAGGGAATCCAGAATGCAAACCTATAGCAGGAACCCAGTAGCATTCACACACTTAATTATCTTTCTTTGTATGGGAAATACACCATCAGTGCTTATAAACCAGTGTGCAAGGAAGTAGCACAAATAAAAACTTCATTTGGGGGCACCTGCCTTAGTCAGTTAAGCAACTGTCTTTGACTCAGGTCATGATCCCATGGGGGCTCCTTGTTCAGCGGGGAACCCACTTCTCCCCTTGCCTGCTCTGCTTGCTTCTTCCCCTGCTTGTTCTTTCTCTCTCTCTGACAAATAAGTAAATAAAATCTTAAATAAATAATAATAAAAATAAAAACTTCATTTGTAAGAACCAACTTGTCACTTTCTAAAAAGCTCAATGAAAAGGCTATTATAATTTTAATGAGGAGACAAATAATCCTGTGTTCTCTCCAGTGTCTCTGATGATAATGTTGGTGGAACCTCCAAAATACAGAGAGCAACCTGGACTGCATTATTTTTGTTGTCTTTTTGTTAATAAAACTTTTTCTCCAACAAAAGAGAAATGCCTCCCTTTCCTCAAACACAGACATGACCAATCAAGCTAATTTCTTAAGGGTGAATCATCCTTAGCTTTTGTGAAGGACTCTGGTTTTGACAAGTTGACCTCTGAAAGGAATTGGGGGCTTGGAATATCCTGCTTAGGAGTTCTTGATGAACAGGAGAAAAGCTAGTTTTTGTAGAGGAAATTTGAATGGATGGATTTGGGAAATCCTCTTTTGGAGCTGGTCTTTGTTTTTAAAAACCTTTGTATCTTGTTTTAAGTTAGTATCTTAGGAGATTTTGTTTATAGGTAATCAGATCTTGCTGTTGTATAAATAATTTCTCCTAGATGTGTATGACTGTCCTTTCAGAAAGAGGCTTTGGCCCTTGGATTGGGTTGTCTCGTCCCACTGCCCAGCATATGATTTTGTTATTGCTGGTTGCAGTCAATCACACTGACTTCCCAAACTCCTGCACCTCACTATGGGAAATGGAGGAAACCAGGCTCAAAGAAAATAATTCAGGTGATAAAAGACTCTAAATTTAGAAAACTTTTCCCTTCCACATAACAGAATACAATTTGTTTCTTCTTCCCACACCAAGCAGAGCTGTCCAGAACAAATATGAAAACACATGACCCTGTCCCGTCCCTCCCACTTGCAGCTGTCAAGGCTTCCAAGGGAAATTTGTGTGTGTTGAATAATTTTGCTTTGCAACACATCATAATCACATGTTTCAATGTTTGTTGAGGCTGAAAATTGCCAGTCCATTTGAGGGGTGTGTGAATGTAGGCTAATGGGGAGATAGAGACTTGTCGACCTTACCCAGTTCTTCTGGATGGTTTCAACCAGACTCTCTTCTAGGTGGCAGGAGGAGAAAACTCATCCAGGTGACCTGCCTTCATTCCTCATTCACTGGGTTTTTGGATGGAGGGTTTCTCTGGAGCTGCCAGGAAACATAACCTTGGGAATTATCCAGGAGTTCTTTGAGCACTCAAACAATGACAGCCAGTGCCCTTCTAGCAGAAATTCCATTAATTTGTAATTTTTGAGTTGGTAATGGCCCTAGAGATTATCCACATTCGGGTTTCCAAAGTGGAGTTTGTAAGATAAACCATTGAAGCATGGGAAGAAATTACTAGAATTTCTATTCATTTTTTCTCCCCCCCCCCCCACATAAGAAAAATCAAGTTTTAGTAGTCTATGAATTGACATTTGCACCCTCCCCTATTCTTTAGGTCCAAAGGCTCTATGTTCTGAGGGAGGGGTAGGTTCCCCGCAGCAGGCAGCGGTTAGTCTCTTCAACTGGTCTATAGCATGTTGCATTGCATGTGTACCTGTTGGGTTAGATTAATTTGCATAATATTATTAGTTTCAACTAACCTAGCCCTAAATAAGAACAACAAACACAAGGCAAGTAGCTTAAAAATATTCTGGTAAAAACAAAAGCAAAGTATGAATTTGAAGGGATCACTAATTGTGCAAGCAAGAACAAGGGAACAGTTTGAAAATGGAGTTGATTCTGTTCTAGGATAAGTCCTTTGTTAGCCAAGATAGGAGTTAAAAAATGATAACCATACGATCAGTTCCGATGGGAAGTTAGCCCCCAACTTCAAAACCCTCAAGATGATGAAATGAAATAAAGATTTACATGTACTGTCATTAAGAATGAACATATTAGAAGGAAGTGAATACTTTGCCTTGAAAGTTTTCCTAATGATAATACGAAAGTGCCACAATTAGAAAAATATGAAGGTAAACCCTGCACTTTTTAACCAGTGTTTAAATTTACCTATTGACCTTTATAAAATTATAGTCAATTAAATGGTGCTCTGAAGCCTGTTTTGAAATTTTTAGTTATAGGCAAAAGTAAAAAACCCACGTATATTTATAAACACTTCTGCCTCCTGATAGAAGACCAGGTGAGATACTATGCTGAAAACTAAAATGAGTTTCTTGGGGCGCCTGGATGGCTCACTTGTTAAACCTCTGCCTTCAGTTCAGGTCATGGTCCAGCGTCCTGGGTTGTGTCTGGCTCGCTGTTGAATGGGGAGTCTGCTTCTCCCTCTGCCCTTCTCCACCCCTCCACACCCCCCAAAATAAATAAATAAATAGAATCTTTTTTTAAAAAGGAGTTTCTGGGGTGCCTGGGGTGGCTCAGTCATTAAGCAGCCACTTTCGGCTCAGGGTCATGATCCCAGGGTCTGGGATCTAGGCTTGCATTGGGCTCTCTCTCTCTCTCTCCCACTCTCCCTGCTTGTGTGCTCGCTCTCGTTCTCGCTGTGTCTCTCTGTCAAATAAATAAATAAAATCTTTAAAATAAATAAATAACTTTAAAATTTAAAAAAAAAAAAAGGAGCTTCTCTATCACAAAATGCTGAAAAAGTATTACTGAAGCTATGACTCTAATCTTGAGGAAACAAATACACTATTAGGACAGGTTATGGAGAGCAGAAGACCTGTTTTGCATTTGTAAGATGTTTGATCTAGCCTATTGTATTTATTCGTTTCTGCTTCATCAATGAAATACACTAAGTGCTTGGTTTTGTTTTGGTTTTGGTTTTTTGTTTTGTTTTGCTTTTTGGTGAGCTACCGCTGGATGAGATTCATTCACAATCTTTATGAAAATGTCTTGTGAGAAAAACCAAGTAGTGTTTCCTCTTGAGAAGCAGCTGTTTCTTAGAAAAGGATTCCAAGGTGAGGTTTCAAGAGATAAATTCATTCACTGCATCATTCATAAGCAAGCTAATACAGGCAAGACATTGAAGCCAGAGGTATACAAAATGCTACAGGAGGAGACTTCATAATTAATTTTATAAAAAAACAAACCTATACTATACAGTGTCGTTAAAGCAATACAATATTTTGTATTAAGTTGAGAAGGGACCATGAAGCTCTTTTGTACCTAACAGAGGTTTGCTGGTTATCTTATTGAAAAATAATTGAGTTGTCAAACTTAGAGATAAGTTACATTCATTTTTCTTTTTATAAAAAAGAAAGAGTTCCATATTTTGTTAACCATTTCTGTGATAATAAGCATCTTCAGTAGTATGCTACTAGAGGCCATTTTTTTAAAACACAAAGCATAACTAATTTGTCCTTTCAAGATAAAGGAATTTTAAGAATAAAGAAGAAAGTAACTGAATTTTAAAGAAACTTTTAGTATAGAGGAAACACTGTGGAAAACTGTTTGGAAATGTTTACACTGTGATTTTTAAATTTTTTATTTCTTTACTTCTTCTTCTTCTTATTATTTGCTTAAAACTGTGACATCTATTACAACCCAACTGTATAGAATAAACTGAACTTGGGACTATACATTCAAATTAACATATCACAAATAATTAATCTAGTTTTCAAACATGAAGCATATTTACCTATGTTGTTCTTGATAAAATAATGATTGTTTAGTAAGGTAGTATATACTCTTAGATAGATTTAAAGAAAATATATTTAAAGGAAATAAAGTATTGTTGTTTTCATATTTACTTATACTTTTGTGATTCTGATGCTTAATAACGTACCTAATATAATGCATCATACATATCTAACACATAAGTGTGGTGTCCCTGCTCAAAGGTATTTTGGTATTGGGATTCATGATGCCATAATTTTGAAGACCACTGCCCTTGACTAAAGATTCTTAAATCTTTAAATCTGGGGGGCAGGGAATAGCCACAGAGTCTTTGAGACAATCAGATATATATCCTCCTGGGGAAAAATTATACATACAAGCTGCCAAATAAAATTTTGTCCAGAATTCAGGGCGATCACATGCCCACCGAAGAGCTGTTGTCACAGACTCTAATAAAGCCCCTGGGTGAGGACAAGAATGCCCTAAGGAGGTATGTGACTTATTCGGGGTGCACAATGGCATAATCTGATCTTTCATTGAAGACCTGCTGAGCGTGCAAGTCACTATAGGCTTCAGCCTGGCTGCTAAGGGTGCAACTCTAGCTAGGCCCCCAGGGAATCCACAAGTTCAGTGGGGACTCCAGCGTGCAACATATAATCACAATAGCGTTTGCATTTAGGAGAAACCTGTGTATTTGACCAACATTAAATGACACCAATTGTGTGAGAGCATTTTGCTCAACTCTACAGGAAACACAGAGATGGTTACTTGTAGATAACCAAGTGCCAATTACTTGCTCCAGCTTCCAGCACTTTTTCTAAGGCACCTTTTATGTGGCCGAGCCTCCTGATGCTCCTCTTTGGGGTCTGCAGCTCTGATTCCTTTATGCACTAAATGAAAATGTCCAAGTAAAGGGAGGTGAGGCAGCAGGTCATCCTCCTTCCTATTTCTAAGCAACCAAAGCTCGCTCTTTGGGTTTATGTGCACGAGCATGCAGTTCTTTGCCTGTGGAATACAGAACTGAACTCTTAGATAAATTGGCAAATGGAAGAAAACAGGGAGTAATAAAGGAGGTATGGAATTTTATAAGCTTCATGATCCCTTTCCCCAAAGGCCTGAATCTATGTAATGAGGTAGTAGAACAAATTCCTGCTGAGTCTGAATTTATATATAAAAAAAGGAAAGATAGGAATAAAGTAAATGCAATTTTTTTTTTCTGCCCAGGTCATTAGTTGATAATATTTTTGAAGGTGATATGGAGTTTTTTTTCCTACAAATATTGGGCTCTTTGTAGGGACTAAAAATAAACAGAGCAGCCCCAGGAAATAGACAAGCATTATTGATCTGTGTCAGGGCCATTTCTACTTTAATGTTTGCAAAAGGCACAGCCCAGTTTTGCAAACCTATTTATAGAGAACAGCTCCTTCATTGCCATATATAGATGATAAAAACAAGGTGGATTGTCAGGTAACTTTGGTTTTTGTTAGGAAATGGAACCAGGAGGGATCTCCTTCAGAATGAGTGAAGAGGGCTGTTCGCATGTGTTCCTGGGGAACAAAGAAAAGAACCGTGGGATGCAGTGTCTGCACCCACGTTGCCCAGGGACATGTTTCTGGCCCGAGTGCCTCCTCCAGCTGGTGTTTACCTCTCAGCTGCCCCAGCCTCCCTCCCCCTGTGCTGGGAGTAGGGCTGAAAACAAACAGGATGCCTCCAAGACCCCTTCTGCCCTTCCGTCCCTGTGGAGAGCTCCAGCTCCCCATTGGTACTGACCATGCTTTTGTGCCCATGTGTGTGGGCACCCATGTCTGTGTGCACATACCCACACCTGCAGTGTTTTCCTGGGATCCTCTCTGCATTTGATTCTCCATTTACTTTTTCTTTTAATTCTTAAAATATTTTGCCCTCCACTCATTTCCTACCAGCGTCATATACTCCTCTAATACCCCCAAACCCCAATTTCTCTAGTTTCCTTCCATCCTTGGGCTCCACTCTGCTCTTTTCTTACAACCATCAGTTCAATTCAACAAGCGTTTTGTGCGTGCTGAGAACCTGCGAGGTTCTGGGACTGAAGAGACAAACAGAATCTCTGTCCTCGGGCTGCTCAGTCCAAGGGGACTTGTGGTCTGTGCTTTGCCCTCGTGCCTCTACTCCAGTTATCGATCACTCCCTCCAGGCAGAGTTTCCTGCCAGCATCCTCCAGTGTAGTAACAGCTAGGCTTCAGTTCAGAAGACATTAATTCCCCTCTCTAAGGTCTGATTTATGAAAGGAAGTGAGCTCGTAGCAAGGGGCTCACATACCCCAACATGAGAAAAGAGAAGGGCTTGGATTCTCTGTGTTAAAAATCTCAAAGGGATGCTAATGGGCCCGACCACCTTCGAGACGCTCAGAAGTGATGTCTCACCTGCGGGCATGGTCGTCCAGGCTCTGGGGAATGGCCTGTTGACAGTTTCTGCTCAGCTATGGTGGTCTTCCGGCTAGCGCAGCACGGGAATGCTCAAATAACTGACTGTTTTTAGATCGGTACAGAAAGCAGACAGACGAACCAACCCTACTGAAGCATAGGAACAGGGGACTCCAGTTTGGGGCTGGCAAAATTGCTTTCCATCATCTCTCTGCCCATTTCATATCTTTAGATCTTTGACAGGTGTAGTTTCTCTGCCCATCCAAATACAACATGAGTTTATTTTCAATGAAAGAAACACCAAGAATAGTGACAGGCAGTACATCTTTGAGGCACAAAATCCTGCCGGTTGTGTACAGGTCAAACTCATGTTAAGTGCCAGAGAAGGAACGTGCAAACTAAAAAACACTAAATATAACCCTCACTTCTATTACTTAGTCCTCCGATAATCACCTGACAAATGGTGTTGGGGCTGAGATAATGTGAGTTCTTTACCCTTCAAGACTTTGCTGTGTGAATGGAATTCTTCACTGGTTTCATTACTCATGATAGGGGTAATGTCTTTCTGGTGGCTGGGTGACCTCACTGGTTCCCGGCTTCATTCTTCACATCCTTTGGTGCCTTGTCATGCTCCATCCCTAGTCTTCCTCTGTTTCTCATTCCATACCCTTTGGAATGTGTCACTATGTTTGCTGTTCATTCTGCCATGTCTCTGAGTGGCATGCATCCAAATGATGACAGCTGTCTTTTGTGAGCCTTTTATAAAGTCATTCATTCATGCCTTTTGCAAGAGGAGGGATGGTGTGAGGTCACTGGCATGGCAAAATCCAAATTATTTCTCATCTTCCTGCATGTTCTATCACTGCCCACTATTCTAGACCCAATAAAAGGGGCCGGGACCAAATCCACCATAACTTGCTTGCATGCTATAGTCCTCATGGTCACTGGCTTTTGTGTGGAAAACAGACTGGACTTAGCCAAAAGTGGAAGCCAAGGAACCAGTTAAGAGGCTATGAGAATAATTCAGAGAAAATCAGATGGTGGTTTGCGTAAGGTGATGGCAATGGGGATGGAGAGGATATATAAGTTCAAGATGGCAGAACAAACAAGACTTGCTGATGATTTTCATAGGTGTGATAAGGAATGGAAGCATGATACCTTCTAAGTTTTGGGGACAGGGAGGTTCATGAGGGAGGTACGCTGAAGGAGAGAGGAAGAGAGATAGCACCATTTAAGTTGGTTAAATGATATTATAAGGATTTCTTTCAATTACCTAGTGAGAATTTGACCTAAGATCATGAATATTAAAATATACGTAATAGCCCTTTGAAAACTATGCAGTTCAGAATGACTATAAGGCGTTGGTATTATTTGCTTTGGTTCCATGACATGGCCTTGATGGACTGGGCTGATTTCTACCCACTGTGGCCCATTAGTCATCAGAAGTTCTCTGAGGGTAAGGGCAGGGCAGTGCCTTATCTGTTGGACTCTCAGCACTAACAGTCTTACAGTAATAGGTGTTTGGTATGTTTGTTGAATAAATTAGATTGCATATTTGAGTTATACAAGAGTTGACCATCTGGAAACAAACAGCATGTTTTGAAAATACTTCAGTCTTTGAGGGGGTGTGCTACCTCCGTCAAACTCCAGATGCCAGAGTACCAGGAACCAAATCAGCTGGGAGACATGACCACCAGGTAACTGGGAACCAGAAACCTCAATGGCAGTGAGGTCCATTTATGCCTGGGAGTAGAACAGGGAGGGTCTGATCTGAAAGTCAGTGAGAAAGTAGCTTGCAGGACCAGGATGAAAGCTCAGAGACCCAGGATGCAGGTCAAGTTATCCAGGTTCTCACCCTGTAAGGAGGCTCCATGTTCCCAAGGTGCAGGCTACTCGAGAGGTTGTGCTGGGCTGGCTTTAATGGGCTCGTTAAAAACTGGTCAGGGCATAATTGCCATACAAATAGGTACTATTTATGAAGAAAAAAAGAAAAGTCTGCTATCTGGAAGAAGAAGGAAAATGGACCCACTTTCTACATCATCTATGTTAGCTAAAAACTTCTCTACCCAACTGGCAATATTTTATGTGTGTGCCCCGACTAAGTCCTATCACTCACAGGCCTGCCAGTATTACACGATCAATATAAAAATTCCAGTTGTTTTGCTGACTTAGGTATTCACTGAGGGATTATTTGGGAGACAGACCTGAAAAGCAATTATGTAGAAAGTTCAATATGCTAGTTCTCCTTCAGAGGGGTTGCTGAGAGGGTACTTTCTGGAAACTTCCCTGTTTTTGTGTGTGTGTATTGTTTTTTGGTTTGGATTTTGGATTTTGTTTGTTTGTTTGTTTTTTATTTTTTAGCAGGTATACTTTCTTCCTGAAATCTTGTGGCATGTGGCATGTGGTACTCTATCTTCCAGTTCTTAGTTTTTCTACTTCAGGCTGTCACTGTGGGGCCTCTTTAGGTAACATCCACAAATATTTTGGAGCTTGTTCTTTCGACCACAAATCTTAATAGCTTTTCAAATGGTTTTGGCACGGCCTGGGACTGGCAAGGAAGGAGTAGTGCCGGGGAATGAGGGAGACTTTTGTTGAAAAGACAGCTTTTCTCAGATTGATTCCATGGAAATATCTGTTCGTTTCCTCCTGGTGTGGATTTTGAACGGTTCATGAAGCTGCCTCCTCCCCACCCTGTTCTTGACCTTCCCCCTCTTCTCCCCGTTGTGTGAAAGTACATTTGCGGCCATCCCCACCTGATGGCTTCCGTGTGTGGCCTCAGCCATGGAATGCTGAGTGTTTGCACTGGGTTTGCTGAGAGCCAAGTCAAGAATCAAGCATGTAGGTGCGAAGCCGAGGGACCATTTAGGGTAGCTGCTCCGGTTTCGCACCTGATCCAAGCTGGAGGACATTCTAAAGTTGAAAGCTACGGAGTGGCCTGAAGCAGGAACAGGAACTGTGAGCTTTACTCTCAGCTGTTGGAGGAGAATTCTGATTTGCCACAGCCAGCAATTTTGGTTTTCTGATCAGTAATCAGGGCTGATAGATTCGTGGTTATACGGCTCACGGGCTATCACCTGGGCCACTTGGAAGTGGCCCACTTCCATGATCTCCCCTCCCTTCCCTTGCCTGTCAAGTTTTGCAGCCTACTTTGTGGGCTACATCAAGTGAAAGAAACCCATCCAGATCCAAGAATTCCCATGTTGTGGGATATTTTATTCCTGCCGTGGAAGAGATCATGGAGAGTTTTTAGGAATAGGCAAATTTTCTTATTTTCTCCTCTTACTATTTCTTCAGTTGTTCTTAGTTTGCCAATAGCCTCCAGCGGGTTTCTGGACTAAAGTGCTTCAGTGTCTTCTTGCTGTTGATAAACAGTCGGCTGATTATTGATTTAGATCATTTTCTAAAATAACTGGCCAAGTTTCTTTTCTGTGTTGATACTAGAGACATATGGTTCATTCCTCAAGAATGGTAGCAGGCAAGCCTGGGTTGACCAGGCTTGGGGTACAGAGAGTTATTGCTGACCTAACAGTTTCTCAAGAGAGAGGGAGGAGATATGAGAAAAGGATAATCCTACTAAAGATAGGGTGTCCAGTCATTTTGGGTAAACTAGCATTCAGGCAAATAAATGAAATAGGTTATTCTACTATTTCTGTTAAGATGAAACAGGATCTGAATCCATAGGCAAGACTGCCCTGAGAGCCCTGGCCTTTCATTTTGGGGTGTCAGTGGTGGTGAGAAATAGCAAGCCTACTGGTTAGAGAGGATATGCTCTTCTTACTCCCATCCCCACACTTGCTAAGAGGACAGTGTGTCCCTGTTGATGAACATTTGGATGATTACCTTCCCTTTATTGGTAGTGATAATGCCACAGTGAAGGTTCCCATGCATTCATTATCAGTGTTTTTGTGATCACTGTTTCCTGAGGTCATTAAAGATCCTGGATCCATACCCCACTGGAGATGAGCAAGTACTCTAACCCCCTTTAAAGCCATCACCAGCATGCCCTCCTGTCCCTTTCCTGTTGTTTACCACACTTGACTCCTCATAACCCAATAATCGACTATGAGTGATCAGGGTTCCCACTGAAGTGGCTTCATGGACAAGGTGGGTGACTTAAACATGTGGCCCTCTAGTGTGTGTGAGGGAAGACGGAGCAAGGGGACTCTTGGAGAACAGAGAGGCCTGAGGCCTGAAGACTGTGAAATCCCCCTCCCCTCCACACACAAATTTAATACCCGTGGCTTTCAGGCTCCAGGATGCCAGATGAAAACTGACTTAAGCAGATGTGCTCCCACGAGTCCCAAAGTAGTTCCTCAGCCCAGAAGGTCTGCGGTCCCACAACTTCTTCATCCTTCAGGGGCTCAGCTTGAATCCCACCTTCCCTGACAGATCCAGGTTCCCTTCTCCCTTGCTGCCTTAGCTCTGTATTTCTGCCTCTGTTGGTCACACATGACACTCTACCTTCCCCTGGAGGTATTTGAGTCACTGCAGTGGGCTGATGAAAGGCTGCATCTTTGAGCTTCTCATTCCATTGGCCCTTAGCATTTCTTTCCATATAGTGGATTCTCAATAAATCTTTCTATTGGGAGAAGGATAGGGGAGAAATAAAGCCTAGCTTCAAATCACAACCACTGAAAATAGAGGTAGTATATTATATTATGGTCATGGCATCCACTGGAAAATTAAGCAAAAACCTTTGAATGTCCAGGATGTATTTTTCTGCCAAAAATAATTCTGTACAAGGAATCTGAAAGAATATCACTGAATTAGGCAAGTCCCTTCTTGCTCTTTGTTACATCCAGCTGGGCTAATAAAGATTAATTTGCTTCCTTCATTCATTTATTTTTTCACTTATTTTTTCATTTATAGAAAAACACAGGGCAGGCTTGAATTCTCAGTGTGGAAATAACTGCTTGACTCCAATGATTATGTAACCTGGGACATCCAAGCAGTTAGAACTCGAGGAGAAGCAAGGTAGAGACACAGGCACCACCCCACAAAATAAACAGCACCTTGAAGTCAGATTGTGAGCAGCTCTCTCATTAAGAAGCAGGCTGGAAAACTGCCTAAATGAGTAACCTCACATGAGGTAGCATGCTGGCCCAGTGGCCCTACTGGTTTATGTTAGTGCTTTATTTAAACCGTGTGTTGAATGGCTGTCTTCTCAGCCCTACCAGACCCAGGTTGGGAAATGGCCTCCATATCTTGATGGTAGGTGGGGTGTTAATCAGTTCTTTCCAAGTCTGCCTCTCTTCATCATTGAGTCCATAATGCTGAGATTTTATTTTCAAGTTGTGTTTATTGAGGTATAACTTGAACAAATTCACCCTTTTTTAGTGTGTCAAGATACAGAATAGTGTCATTGTCCCCAAAATTTCTTTCATGCCCTCTTGAAGTCGACTCTCTCTTCCAGCCCCAGTCCCTGGCCCCCACTGGCTTGTTTTGTGACCCTACGGTTTTGCCTTTTCCAGGATGTTACATAAATGAAATCATATGGCATGAAGGCTTTTGAGTCTGGTCTCTTTCACACAGCATAATACCCTTGAGATCCATCTATGTTGTTCTGTGTGTCAGCGGCTAGTTCCTTTTTATTGCTCAGTAGGATTTCATTGTATGGATGTACTACAGTATCTCTTCACCAGTGGGAGGACCCCAGTGTTATTTCCAGATTGGGGTCATTATGAATAAAGTCACTATAAACATTCACATACCATTTTTTGTGTGGGAATATGTGTTTTCATCTATCTTACCTTAAATACCTACGCATGGGATTGCTGAGTTGAATGACAGGTGTATGTTTAATTCTTTCAATAAACTGCTGAATCATTTTTCAAAGTGGCTGTTCTGTTTTGCACTCCCATCATAGTCACCAGGAGAGGTCGACGTTTAAGGTTACGCACACCATTTTAGATCATTTCAATAGGATTATAGATTTCAGGTAGATTGAAAGTCGCCGGGGGTGCCATTTCATTTCCTCTGCCTCAGCTGTGGGTGCACTGAGAGAGAGAGAGAAATGGGGCAGGGATGTGGACCTCATCTCAATGGGTTAAGCTTTTTATTTATATACAGAACTTTAATTTTTTTTCTTCCTTTAACTAAAAATGATTAAAGTGAACGTTTGGCTGCTTGGCAAGACTCTGCCCTGATATTGAGGGGAGAGTAGAGTAGCTCTGCAGATAAGCTCAGAGAAATCTAGTAGGCCACCGAGGCATTTCTCAGCCCTCAGGCAGTTACCTGTGTCCTGGTCCTGATAGCGTGGGATCATGTGGAGTCCTAGGAGCCTGAAAATGGCACACCTTTTAAGCAGGATAGTTCCAAGCTTTAGACAAACTCTCAATTGCCTCATAACTGGTTTCTTTTACCTCCTCAGCCACTTGCTTTCCGATTCTGACCACTGGAGGCTCCTTTGCAAGCAAGGGTTCTTCTCATCTAGTTTTTGTTTGGTTACAACAGGGGATTATGGATTTGGCCTCCACAGCTAGCCCTGGAGCCTGAGCCCCAATGCAAGGCAGATGTGTCTGAGGGCTTTCTGGCTTTTGCTGTGGTTGGCACCTTTGTGCTCAACAGGAAGATCAGTTCAAAGGCTCTTTGGGTTGGAGGCCTGGTCCTCCTGTGGCCTACTGTGGGTCATGGTGGTTGCCTATAGAATCAGCTGGGCATCAGAAATAGGAAGGAACAAAATGAATGACTCATGGAACCTCTGATGCCCTTGGGTCATCTTCAGAGTTTGGTGGTAACCATAGAGGCCCCTTGACCTGCAAACCTAGGCAGTAACCTCCAGGAGCCAGTTGCTTGCAGTGTTTACATAGGAATTCACCGAGTGTTCCTGACTAAGGAAAACTTTCAGTCAAGGCCACTCAACTGCGTGGAGCTTTTGTACTTTACCCACAACTCCACTTTCATAAAAGAGGAAGGAGCGGGGTGAGTGAGTAAATGGAAAAGGGTGATTTTCTGATATTGCATTAGGGAAATGTCCATTCCATGCCTACCTATAAGCTACGGAGCTAGGAGCGCCCCCTCCCTCCCTGAGCGTGTGTCCTGTTATTGACAGGGGAAGGCTCAATAGCATCCTTAGACAGGTCTTGTGTTCCATTGGGCTGATGTGACATTCTTCTCGTGGATACTAGTTGGAACAGAATGGCAAAATTCAATGAAGAGGATGCCTGTGGTTTGGAGGGGAAGAGGCTTATTTTGTTTCTAGCAGACAGATTTGACTGCAGGTGAACTTTTTAGAACTGAGTTATCAGAATGTGAGAGCAGAAGAGAAGCTGGGATGGGTGCGGAATGGGTGGGGGAGACCATCACAGGTTTGGATTGTACCATACACCCTGGGGCACCCATCAGTTTTATGCCTGATCACTTAGTATTAACTAAATGCACAGGATAGCTTTCCCTCTTACTGTCCAGTACATTGCTTCCCCAGAGCTGCCAGCTTTTGTAGCCAGAGCGACTTGTTCAACTTTGTATATTCCACGTGGCCTGAAAACTCAGTTGGCAGTCCCTGTAGGTCGATTCCCAGAGGCAGCAAGTACACAGAACTGTCTTTAGGGACTCCTGCTTGCTTGGCATATGGTGAGTTCACAATGCTAGACATTTTATCAGGCCGTGGAATACATTTGGCAAGGAAAAGAACACAGTGATAATGAATGTAGGGAGGAGAAAATGCTGTACTAGAAGACAACATCGTGCTGATAAATTTCATTCTTACTAAGTTGATACTATTGCAGAAGACACGAAGGATCAGAGCATAATAGGAAGCTGTTCACGATTATCACTGATGTGTTCTAAGTATTGCGATTAATATATTCATACTGGTCCTATCGGTAAACCATTTCTTTCCTCTACGTGTGTTACGATTTATTTTTTACTAGATCACAGTGGGACTAAATACTACTCAAATCTCACTCCTCAGCCAAGGGAAGGGCTCAAGATGAATGTGTGCCCCAACTCGTGAAGTGTTTGGACCATTTGTACACTGAAATTTATACTCATATGCTGACAAGATCCATAGCATCTAGGGATGGAGGAGGTTACTAAATTGTTTTTAAATTTTTCTTTTGCTTTTTTCTTTTTAAGATTTTGTTTATTTAAAGAGAGAGAGAGAGAGAGAGAGAGAGTGTGTGTGTGTGTGTGTGTGTGTGTGTGTATGCATGTGAGCAGGGGGAGGGGCTGAGGGAGAAGAAGAGACAGACAGAATCTCAAGCTGCCTCTAAGCCCAGAGCAGAGCCCCAGGCAGGGCTGATCCCACGAACCCAATATCACAACCTGAGTTGAAATCAAGAGTTAGGTGCCTAAATGACTGAGCCACCCAGATGCTTCCTTCCTTTGCTTTCTAACAAAGAAGGCAGCTCAGAAATTTCCAAACTGTCTTGCTACTTGAGCCCCTAAGTCTGCATTTGGATATTTTCCCCTTTAGTACTACTATTATATGCTTTTTATTTTTCTTAAGTCAACATGTTGGTGTTGTCAGTGGGGGTTAACTCCATTTAAAAAAAAATCTCTTGGGGTGCTGGGTGGCTCAGTGGGTTAAAGGCTTGGCTCAAATCATGATCCCAGGGTCCTGGGATTGAGCCCCGCATAGGGCTCTCTGGTCAGCGGAGATCCTGCTTAAAAATAAAACAGCACAGAAATAACTATACTGAAAAGCCATCCCCAACTGGAAACAACACTGAGAAGGTACTCCATTTTAGTTAGGAGTTTTTTTCTTGGAGGGGGGGTAATGCTTAAAATGCCCAAGGACAAGGTTTTACTATAGTGCATGGCACAGTTTTTTTAAATAGTTTATTTTGAACTAATTTTAGACTTAAACGAAAGTTACCCCAAAAATATGCCCTCTGTATACATGCCTCATCCAGCTTCCCCTAATGCTACTATCTTGCAGAGAGTACAGTTTGACTTGTACAAGTAAAATTCTGGGTTTCTGGCCCAATGCGTGGGTCTAAGGCAGGGGATGGAGAGAGCCTGAGGAACATGTGCAAGGCTCAGTGAACCTTAGGGAGACTTGAGGGCACCTCTCTCCTTTGCATGAACCAGTCTGAGCCGCAGCTGCCCAGTGAGCCCATAGCCCGCCAGGCTGTTCACTCCCTTCCACCCTTCCACCTTCCCAGGTTTTCTCCTACATGTTCTAGGCTCTTCTCATTTTCTATCAGCCAGGTTTCTTCTCCAGAGAAATGGAACCAGAGAGATGGAGACAGAGATGATAAATACAAAATGAGATACAAAGATACAGTTAGGGAGACAGAGATAGAGATAGATTTATTTTAAGCAACTGGCTTGCATGATTGTGGGGGCTGGAAAGTCCAAAATCCATAGATCAGGCAGACAGGCTAGAAATCCAGATAAGAGATGATGTTGCAGTCTTGAGTCCTAAATCCACAGGACAGGTAAGCAGGCCAGAAACTCAGGCAGGATTTCTGTGTTCCAGTATTGAGGCAGAATTCCTTCTCTGGAAAACCTTAGTTTTTGCCATGGCATCCATCACTGATTTTCACTGATTGTATTCTCTCTCTCTCTCTCACACACACACACACACACACACACACACACACACACACACACCTCCCCTCGAATTCAGGAGGGTAATCTCCTTGTCCTTAAAGTCAAATAATCATAAATGTTTATCCCATCTACAAAAAACCTTCACAGAAACATCTAGACATCCAACTGGATGTCCTACCCTACCTAAGTTGAACATATAATTAACCATCACCTGCTCTGCTCTTTGCCAGCCTCTCCTTGACATCCAGAAATTTTTGAAATCTTCTTTCCCTGATGCTCCTATCCCAGTTGCCTCCCTCGCCTTCTGTTATCATTTATTAGAGTCTAAGGACACATGCTTGTATGTATCCTACCCTCTTCTGTTTGTAGAAACAAAAGTTTATTTGTAAAGAGAACCTGACTACTCATACAAGTGCCTCTTTCAAAAACTGGCATGGCAGCAGAGGTCAGCAGTCCTTTGGAGATTAAAAACAGAACAAAACAGAAAAGCATCACATGATTCAGCTCAAATTTATTTGACTTATATATTACTCAAGACAGATTTACCAATACTGATTCTTAAATGTCTACTGCATTGTACTTATTTTGGACTTTTTCAAATACTCACTTTATTTAGAAGGATCTGTCTAAATGAAATTGTTTATTTTTCTGTTTGGATATAGATCCATCCAACTTTGAATATTTGAAAAATCTTGATGTGTTTTCAGCTTTCAACCTGATGCTTTATTTTAATTTTCAAAATCACAAAGATTTTTTTCTTTTTTTTTTTTTTAAGATTTTATTTATTTGACAGAGATCACAAGTAGGCAGAGAGGCAGGCAGAGAGAGAAAGAGGGAAACAGGCTCCCTGCTGAGCAGAGAGCCCGATGTGGGGCCTGATCCTAGCACCCTGGGATCATGACCTGAGCCAAAGGTAGAGGCTTAACCCACTGAGCCACCTAGGCGCCCCCACAAACAAAGCTTTTTGAAGGGCTTATTCACCTCTGTAATTCACAACACCCAGAATGGGGTTGTCTAAAGTAGGTGCTCAAAAAAAAATTTTTTTTAAATATGCTTAAGTTTTCAAAAAATTAGTTGGCTTTACATTATAATGGTATAATTTACTATGGTCCTTTAAAGATTTCAAATGCTTTAATTTCTGACATTTCATTCACCCCTCACATTTGATACTACCAGTCAGGTAGGTAGGAGGCAGGCACTTTTAAGGCTCATTTTGTAGGGAGGATCCTTGGGCTCTGTCTGAAATGGTAAATAATTTACCAAAACCATGTGCCTTACAGTTTCTGAAGCAACCTGATTGTGGTTCTTCTGATTGAATTCTGTGCTCCTTATTTTGCACATATCACAGTATGCTGTACATACCCTTGTGGGACGTTACACAATGAGCATGTTTCTATAAATCTTACTACTGTGAGACATGCTTGCAAGGGACACACGTTCAGGGTATGTTCTGCTAGTACTCTAAACAATCCCTTTCTTTATAAGAAGGTAAGTTTCCTTAAACAGTCTACCTTGCTATCTCTTTCTGTCTTCTGTTATCCATGGACCAAAGAGTCATCCACAAAAAAATGCTCTCAAGGTCAGGCTCTCTCCCAGCAAAACTGTGTTTAAGAATCCAAGATCAATGATAAATAAGACATAAGGATACAATGTTATTGTTGGAAATATAGTTAATACTATTGTAACAACTTTAGGTAGTTACAGATGGTAGCTAGAAGATGGTAGCTAATGGTAGCTACACTTCCATTAAAAAATAAATGAACTTCCAACTACACTTCCATTAAAAAATAAATAAATAAATAAATAAATAAATAAGAATCAAGGGCGCCTGGGTGGTTCAGTCCATTGATTTCAGCTCAGGTCATGATCTCAGGGTCATGGGGTTGAGCCCTGAGTTGAGCTCCTCATTCACCAGGGAGTCTGCTCAGGGTGTTCTCTCTTCCTCTCTCTTTGCCCCAAGCCCCTGCCTGTGTTCTCTCTCTCTTTAAAAAAAATAAATAAAATCTTAAAAAAAGAAAAAGAAAAACCACTGTGTATTTTCAGAATCAGAGCCTTCCTTCCACCACAGAAAATTCATCCATACAAAAAAGGCATGCTCTAGTATTAATATAAAAACAGTGGATTAAACCTATCACAGAAGTTACTAATACCAAACGGAGCAGTAGCCCTTCCCCCCCATACTTCCCAAAACTCATCTTTTCAGAAATCAGGTTGTGGCTTAATGAAATGATTAGATAAAAAGTAACAATGTCTTGTAAAAAAAAGTGGGGGGCATTATTACAATCTAAGTACAGACTTGCAATTACAAATATGTATTTTTTTAATAAATACCATGTATCTTAATTTTTAGTATGAAACACATGTGGCAAAAGCCAAGGGTGGTCCCCAAGAGTAAAGCCCCTTTACCCCGAGCCATTCCCCATTGTTTTGAAGTCCACCTTCCACCAGCTAGGGTCCCAAAGGGGGACAATCTCCTTGCCAAATGCTCCCTACCTTTGGCTTCCCCCTTTTTCTCTCTTCCTCTTTTTCTCAGGGCTACCTCTGGACCCTCTGCCCCACACTCCCAGTCCCTGCCTTTCCACTGGACTCCTACACACACCGAAAGCTTAAATGCCTAACCTACCTTTGCTGCAAATGATGTATTATTCAGACCATTTTCAGGGCAGGCCTCATTTTATTCCATTGAGTTGGCTAGAGGTTTAAAGGATTCGACAATCCTGCATATGTTTCGTGCCGTCACTCATCTTCATTCAGTGCCTAGGAGCATCCATTGGGCTGGGGCTTCATCACCCAGAGCCTGTGACATGGCCTGTGGGGGCCCATGAAAGCCCAGAAGCGGAGGTGGAATCATGTGAGCAGATGTGTGTTTTCTTGGGGAGCAGCTCTATAATTTTCCTCAGATCCTAAAGTGGACCCATGACCCCAAAGTGTTGAAGGACCATGACTGGCTCTGAGAAGCCCTGTGCTTCTGCTGGCTGCTTCTCTTTCCACTTGAGGCCTGGGCTGGGCTCTGGCAATGAACCTGCAGGCCATGGAACAGTGGCCGGGTTCCCATCTGGTTCCCCTGTCAGCTTCCCTCAACTGCTGGGTTTGGCCTCCTGCCTTTCTCTACAGTCTGCTGCCCCTCAGCTGGACCTAAACTCTGCCGGACTGGTCTTGCTCCTTGGCATAGAAGGTGTCCCTGTCCTGTTTATTTCCCAAACAACTATAGTCCAGTCTGGTCTATTCTAGAACCTCTTTTTTGAACATAGAGAATCACTGGGTTTTCTCAACCTCCAGCCCCCGCATCAGTGCACCTGCCCATCCCTGAGCCACCACCTCTCTCTTAGAGAAGACACATTCCTGTCTTAGAGAACTGCATTACTCAAATGACCAGTAGCATCCCCATGCCCCGAAAAACCCTGACATTTTCTTCCCTCCCAACCCCCCACAATTGCAGGGCCCCACACTAACATGACACAGTTCCATCCAGAGTCACCTGTTGTAGTTCACAACAAACAGATTCTATCCTGCTTTGACCCCACCTCGATAACCTCTAGCTCTCTCTTTGTATTACGTAACAGGTGTTCCATGTTCTGATCAATTTTTCAGTGTTAGAATTGGGAAAAATTACCCAAAGCTGATTAAATATGAAAACCATAAAGGAAGCTGGACATAGATAAAAGATAGGAGAAAGGTATAGTCCATAGATTCTCAGGGCTTTCTCCTGGTTTCAGTCTTTGCTTTGGTTTAGGCATCTTCTAAGAGAAGCCTTTGCATCCTGTGTGCCTTCTGATTTGCTGCCCGAGAGGGGTCTGAGATGCAGAGGGGGCACAGCTGGAAAGGAAGTTGAGGGACAGGGCTCCTCAGCTGTCTGAGCTTCAGTGGGCTAACCCCAGCATCATAAATCAAGTTGGCAGCGAGAGTGGATTTGGGGCCCCGAGTAAACTGCTGTTCCAAGTCCAAAGTTAGCTCCCCCACGAGGTCTGCATTCTCAGCCTGCTGACACTTCCGATAGTCTTTGCTGATACCAGAAAGAGAGAATTCGAGCCCTGCCATATTTAGATCCTTGCCCTAAGTCAGAGTTCCGAGTTGCTGCATTGCTGTTTCTGATACACAATCCTGAGCTGAGGAAGTGACCGGCCTGTGGCCTCACAGACTCAAAAGAAAGCCTGGTCATGGGCAGAGGGCTAGTTCCTGCCCTCAGGTAGGGATGGGGACACAGGGCTCTGCCAGATCTCTTGCCTACTCCCCTTCTCTCCTGTCCTGAGGCCAACTTTTCAGAAGGGATCATCTGTTCCTTTGTTACTGAAAAACAAGCATCTCTCTTGGGAAGCCAGAGTCAACTCCCTTTGGGGGCTTGGAGGAGCTGCTGGGCAGCATATGTGTGATCCAGCTCTGCGATTCTTCTACAGGGTTTCTAATCTGAGGCTCCTCCTGCAGAGGGGAGAAAATGAAGGTGTACACAGCTGACTCCACAAAAAGCCATCTTCACGGTTAAGAATTGTTGATGAGACTTTGCAAAGTATTTCAGAGCCCGTGGCTACCAAGTTATCTCAGTTTAATCTACCCAAAGAATTAGGGAGGAGAAGACATTATGATTAGGGTTTAGTTGACTGTGTGAACAGGGTGTCAACAACAGCCTGTACCCACGGGGAGACAGTGCAGGTTTCTTCCTATCCCACAGCAACTGAGTTCTCCCAACTTCTGACCTGTCGGCCCTCCACCACAATGCTCGTGTGCACCACTACTCCTTCCTGCATTTGAAGAAATTCAAAACACAAAATGTTGAGGTCTGGCTGTGTTCCTGTGTCAGAATTCATTGTAAGGTCCAGAGTTCCCACAGTGAGCTGAGTCATTTGCCTTTCACTAAAGGACTCAAACAAATTGGTTCTCAGCTGTTGCCCAGCCATATTAGCAATGTGACAAAGACAATTCAGAACAGGGTACGTATATCCCATACCACCCCCTACCCTCTTGAGCAATTTCTCCGTGCCAGACATTCTCTTCTATACTTCACATCTGAATTAACACCCAGAACGTTCCATGAAGGTGTATTTAGCCCATGTGACAGATGACAAATCGAGAGTAGACCATTTTGATGCTCTAGGTACCACAGCTAACCTTTGGTAGACCACGGTTCAAAGCCAGGTCTCCTGATGCAAGAGCCCTTGCTTGTCCTCCTGCACGATGCCATGGCTGCAATGTGTTAGATCCCAGAATTACACATTAGGATCAGCTGGGGGACTTGACACAGCCCAGGCCACCTAGGGAAGAGGTGCCAAGTACTCAGCTTCCCCTCCAGCATGAAAAGAACAGACAGTCTCTCCATTATTCTGGGACGAGCATGGGTCCATGCCAACCAACAGATCCCCTGCTCTTCCTTCCCTATTGCTGCCCTCAAGACAGAGCCATTCACATTCATTCAGCTTGGGGCTCAGCCATGGTTTAGGAGAGACTGGAGCAAGCACACTGTGATGGTGGGGCTGGGCCAGGGAGTGTTCCTGAGGGTGCAGTGGCAGATGGCCTGGAGAAGCTATGGGGACAGAATGGGCAAAACCTGCATCTAGCACAGTGGTGGAGGAATGAAACTTATATGAGGGAAAAATGACTAGGTTTTAAAGCCATTAGGTTTATCACTAACAAAAATGAATAAAAGAAGAGGAACATTGTAGTCGGAGAGGAATACTGCGGAGGTCATGTTGCACACGTTGAGTATGAGGTCTTATAAGAACTTGACATGGACCCGTCCATGGGCGAGTGAAGACTTGTCAGAGACACAGCCGGACTTGCTCCATTTCCCAAGTGCATCCAAATGAACTCTCTGAAGAAGGTGAGAAAGCAAAGAGCAAGAACAGTGTTGGCCACGTCCTTCCGGAACATTCAGATGGTGCTCTTGTGCATGTGTCCGTGATGTGTATCTCTCTCCTGAAAACATGCTAAGTGATAAAAAGAAAAAAAAAAAAAAACCAGAAAAGGCCACTACTGCATGATACCATTAATCTAAAATGTCCACGACAGACAAACCCATCATGACAGAAAGAAGATTGGTGGTTTCCAGGGGCTGCTGGAAGAGAGGAGTGGGGAGTGGCTGCTAATGGGTATGGAATTTCTTTTGAGAGTGATGACAAGTTTCTGAAATTGATTACTGTTATGGACTCACAGCTCTGTGAATACACTAAGACCCATTTTAAATGGGTGAATTGTGGAGCAGGTGAATTATATCTCAATTTAAAAATAAGGATCTCTACATATATCTCACTCAAGCTGTCATTATGTACTTGACCAAAAATAAAGTCCAAACAAAAAACCAATTCCAAATTATATCTAGTCTTTAACTCGAGAACATGTGGGCACCTTGACCCCTTATGCAGAGAAAACACACTTCTTTATTCAGCTCTCCTCTGAGGTTACCTTAACTGTTGGCACAAGAAACAAACCCTGTGGATCAGGACATGGGAGACAGTTGAAGGGATAATTAGATTCTCCATCTCAAGAACCACATTGATTTGCAGGAGAGAAAAAGCTCATGACCCTTTGCTGCCTTGGTTGTTCCCTATGAGAGCCGTTCTCAGTTGCCCTCTGTTTAACCTACAGGTTCTTATATATTCAGGAGTTTTAAAAGTGTGAATAGAAAAGGAGAAGTCAGGGTGCCTGGGTGGCTCAGTGGGTTAAGCCTCTGCCTTCAGCTCAGGTCATGATCTCAGGATCCTGGGATCGAGCCCTACATCGGGCTCTCTGCTTGGTGGGGAGCCTGCTTCTCCCTATTTCTCTGCCTGCCTCTCTCTCTGCCTGCCTCTCTGCCTACTTGTGATCCCTCTCTCTGTCAAATAAATAAATAAATTCTTAAAAAAAAAAAAAAGAAGTCAAACACAGGTTCTTTCTTTGGGATACACATTAAAATAGGAAATTGATCTTGATCCACAATTTTAATTTTTTAAAAAGTTTTTTTTAGTTATTTGAGAGAAAGAAAGCAAGAGAGAGAGCATGAGTAGGCGAAGGGGCAGGGCAGGAGAGGAAGAAGCAGACTCCCCACTGAGCAGGGAGCTCAATGTGGGGCTGGAATCATGACCTGAGCAGAAGGCAGATGCTTAACTGACTGAGCCACTTAGGCACCCCTTTGTTCACAACTTTTAAACCTGAACAGTACAGATGTTTGGACAGTGGTCCTCCTAACATGCTGGAACTGGGTATTGAAGCATCTGAGGTCATCTGAAGCTAAGAAAGGCACAATCTATTGAGTTGACTTGAAAGGAAAGTTGGCTATGTAACTGATCACTCACTCCATTCTACCCGAAACTATTAACATACTCTATGTTAACTTAATTGAATTTAAATAAAAAAATTTTTAAAAAGGAAAGGAAGGTGTTAACAAAAGTAGAAAGTACTATTTGGAACAGCCTTAGCTATTTCACGGCAGACTTTGGGACTGCTCCAGCATAGGGATTCTAAAATACCATAGTAGTCAAGTAATGTGTTCTCCTTATAAAATTAAAATGAGCATGCCTGGCAGCCTATGAAGAACGAAGCTTCACTCCAAACATAATATTTGATGTTGTCCACACTTTAGCACTGTTACTGTTGGCTTACGGATCAGAAGTGATGTTTTCTCTTGCTCTTGTTTAAAGAAAAATGGTTGGAAAATTCCCAGTTTGCTGGTATGGTGGGAGGGAAATCGGGTGCAGGCACAAACATGGATCTCTCTCCAAACTAAACATTATATGGCACCTTCAGTGTGAAGAGCACACTTCTGAGTATTATTTGCCAAAGCCTTGCAAAGTACATTAATATCCCGCATCCATCCTACCACTGTATTTAAAGACAAGAATGTTCCAGGAAGTTCTCTCCACATACAACTTTTAACAGCTGGAGCAGGAACTAATTCCCAAAGTTCTCTCAAATCCAGCCTTCTAAATGATGTTTCTGCCTGGCTCTCTCCATCACACCTTCGGATCCTGTACTTTGGGGGAAGTAGGCTGAGCATCCCTGATGCTCCCATCCCAGAGTAGGTGATCCCCAAACAGATCCACGTTTATTTGGCATTTTGCACCTCCTTGCTCAACAGAGTAAAAGGCAAAGTAGGGACTTCCTATTAGGAGAAGCTGCATTCTTGTGAGAAGAGTTCCTTCTCAGTGGACAGTGACGATCCAGAACAGCCCTGGAAGAAGTCATTTGCTCCCTGCTGGAGGCTGATTTCCTGCCCCACAGAAGCACATGCTATGCAAGAAGACGCGTGGCGAGCCAGGGGTTTTTCTGCAGATTCAGCAGGGCACGTACGCTAACAACCAGCTTGAAGAATGCTGAAGTCATGTGTCAGTGTGTGCGGGAACGGTTCTCTATGCAGCAGAAAGCTGGGCTGGGGACTTGAAGGAGAGAGTCACAGGCACAACGGTTACTCCCCACTCCCAATTTTCTATTTGGGGCCATGGAGAGCTTATTTTAAATCAGTTTCAGACTCTCTCTCAACCACCTCCCTCTCCAAACCTTTCAGTAAAGATGCTAACAAGCAGCAACACTGAAAATATTAACTTCACCTCTCTTCCATATACTTTATCTGCTTGGCTGAGCCAGGAGATGGCTCTGAATGTTGGCCAAATGAAGTCTTCATTTGCAAACTGATGGTCCGTGGGCCCACCCAGCCCTCAGTGGTGTATTTTGTTTGGCCTTGACTGTGTTTTCAAAAATGTTATGAGTTGTCAACATGTAAAACTCAGGAAATTCCACATTAAAAAAAAAAAAAATCTACGTCTCTGGTTTCTCTTAAAATTCTGGAGATCTGCTCATCCTAGGCTCACATTCTCAAGGCAGATAATGTGGTGAGGCCAAGGCATCCATGGGGACTCAGTACCTGCCAAGTGTAAAACATCATCTACTTATGAACAAGAGTCCTGCATTCAAAGATGTGGGAATTGAGGTCCATTTGGGATACAGGACCTCACTCTCACGTCTGTAGGGGATAAAGACTATTTCCAGCACAGCTAGAAAACCATAAGGAAAAGCACACTGAACTGGAAGACAGGTGATGTGAGTTTATGATACAACTCCCCTCTTCCCATGCTGAAACCTCCTTTTCCTTACCTGCATGGTGGAGGTGTTAGTAACTACCACTGGTCATCTCATTCAGCATCTGTTTATTTAACAGCATCTGTACGGAGTGGCTAACATCAAGGGCTTAGCATCTTACAACAGGGATCTGCAATTAGGACTTCATTTTGCCCACGTGTAAAGTAGGAATCATCATAATAAACTTCTCTGCATCTGGCATATTCTGTATAGCCAATCATTGTGACCTTTCATATATTTTTATTAAGTACCAAGTGTTTGCCAAGCTTTGTGCTAGCCGTTGGCAATATGAGATTTTTCCAGGAGTTCCATTATCGGGCTTCATCAGAGGGCCTTGATTTTTAGGGGATCATAGCTGAATCGGAGCCATGGCCCCTCCCCCAGAAAAATGTACATACATGGTAGTTTGCATAACGTCCCAGGGATTTGGAAGCCCCTGAGGCCCATTCACAGGGTCTATGCCATTGGACAGGTCCCCACGGGGGTGCCACGCAGGATGTGGAAGCGGTGGTCTCAGGAGACACAGAATCACATGTGGCAATGGTCAATCAAATGGGTGGGCCAGTTCTGTGTGAGGACAAGGGGCTGAGGTGCACAGAGTTGAAGCAGGCAGTAAGAGGAATTTTTAAGGAATGCAACATCACTCTTTTTTTTTTTTTTTTCTCAGTTGAAGAAGCCATTCCTATTAAACTAATGTAGTCAAAGCTAGCATTTTGCATATCTCTACACATGTTAAGTTCTGGAATTAGCTTCTCTTCTGTGATTCTGTAAACTTTTTTTTTTTTTTTTTAAGGATTTTATTTACATATTTGTTAGAGAGCGCGCAAGAGGGCAGAGGGGCAGAGGGAGAGACAGACTCCCAGCTGAGTAGGGATCCTGACACGGAGCTCAATCCTAAGACTCCAGGATTGTGACCAGAGCTGAAAGCAGACACTTGACCGACTGAGCCACTCAGGTGCCTCTAACCTTTTTTTCTAAATAGCTATATATCATCCTGGGTATGCAGACTAATCTCAGTATTTAATAAGGCAGACCACTGCTTTTGCATGAGGTTGATCTGGGGTATGCATTTTTGTCCATAGACCAGTCTTTTCCTGGTTTTCAAGCTATAGTTCCCAGTAGGCACAAAACTGACTTCACATGGGACCCAATTGTTGGTGACCCAGATGGGGCTGGTCACTCAGGGCCACCTCTGCCCCCTGACCCTTTCCCACCTTTTGGTTGGATGCAACACTTTATCACATTCCCTGTAAAACAAATCCAACTTCCCAACTATTGGGAAGCAGGCAGGTTTTACTAAGGGCTCTGGAGACAGTGTGAAATTTCACTGTATTTCACATCAAAATGCCCGTCAGACAACCCTCACCTGCCAAAGCTTTTCTCTTTCAAAGGCCAGACCCTCATCTTTCCTCTGTAGTTCCTCACCCACTCTGTAGCCTGTACTAATTCAGAGAACGGAGCTCTCTAAGCTTCTGCAATGTTGCTTCCTCGTTCCTGTTATTTAATACTGTCTGAATTATGAGAAAGCCTCCGCGCTAAGGATGACAATTTTGTTTATACCATCCAAAAAAAACAAGCCCTCCTTAGTATTCATGCTATTTGTGGTGGGGTTGGGAGGAAGTCAAATAACAAATAGATCTTCCTCTCCTCCCCCACCCCCCACCCATCAGCTTTATTCTTCAGTTACTACCTTGAAGTCATCCTTGATGTTACAACACAGAAACTCATCTCTCATTTTTGGAGGGATGCCTAGTGTTCCACTGTATACATGCAGCAGGAAGCATTTAGCCTTTCCTGGACATTTATTTTATTTTCCTATCCCAAACAATGCTACAATCTAACAAATATTGCCCACTTGTGTATCAGTAGGGTAAATTATGGGAATTGGTATTTCTGTGTCATGAATATGTACATGATAATGTTTAGTAGATACTGCTGTCCAGGAATTTGTCTTCCAGCTGACTATTTTTTCCCCTAAAATTACTTCATTTTATATATTTGTTTATTCATATCCCACCTTGATTCAGTAAGGGTTTAAGGTGGCTGGCAGGGAGGTATAAATTAGAGGCAGATGGGAAAGGAAAGTGCAAAACAAAGATAAAGACATAAAATGGACTGATGAGTAAGCATATTATAAAACTCGTTCAAGTTCATTCATAAAAATCCATTCAAATTCATGCAAACCAGGCGACCCTCAGGTTTGGCACTAAGCTTTCCAACAGCCAATGCAAAGAGAGAAAACTGATCAGTCAGAGAATCCACAACCAAAAACAAAGCCATGGCTTGCCAGACTCATATAAAAAACACTGTACACTGCGACAGTGTCCTTCAGCAATGGCACTTCCTGTGAACCACATAGCACCCTCACATCTGTCCATTTTTCTCAGACCCAAAGCAGAACCTGGCTGTTATTAGTGCACGTGCTGTTTACGTCAGGTGGGGTAGCAGCCTGGCCAAGCCCGATAAGCCAACCCCCCGACTCCCAGTGTGGCCAGATAACAGGGTGTTTGCGGCAGGCATCAGCCCTCAACACACAGACCTTCCTTTCTCTTAAAAGCTTCTGGAAGTTGCCTTGGAGGATAACACCAAAAGTCACTCTGGGCCAGTGTGTGTAAGCCCGATCAGGAAAGTGCTCGTGAAGGCATGTTCTCAAGCAGGACACATGGGCTGCCTGCTGGGTGAGCAGGCAGAGGGCTGGATGGATGTGTGTTCCACACTGCCCCGGGGCTGGGGGGCTAAGATCCCCTGAGGGAATGAGGAGCCAGGGGCCACCTGTGTAAACGACTAGCCTTGAAGAAATCACCAAGGGGCTGAATCCCACGACAGAGGGTCACATGGCTCCATAAGGAAGCTCTGACCCAAAGCAAAGGCAGTGGATCTGGGAAGCAAACAGCAGAGGAGTTAAGAGACAGCTGGACTTGGATGTGGATTTGAAAGCAGGGCAAACTAGCAAGAAAGCAGTGGGTCTCCAAGGGTCAAGTCTGGCAAAATATAAAAGAGAATGGACTGAGTCACATAAGATTTTATATCCAAACCCCACTGAGCTGTGGATAATTTTACCCATGAGCTACCACACGTTGCGTATGGACCCCCAGAGAGGCCTTGGAGAGGACATATCAAGAACGTATCATGAGCAGAAAGAAAAGAGTTAAGAATATGTGTCTCAGGCCCCTGAATATAGTGGGGTAGTATTTCCTTTGTGATTCCCTGGATATGAAAAAAAAAAAAAAAAGTAGGAGAAAGTTATCTAAGGGGAAGGAAAAAAAAAAAGATACTGGACCCCCAATTGAAAGAACTTTGTTTGAGCATCGGCCTGGAGGGGTACCGCCAGACAGTGAAAGGGACTAAGAACAGGCCACTCCAAAGGAAGTAAAAGGAAACAAAAGAAAGTAGGCATTGGGAAATGCCTACTGGGGATATGATATGGCATAGGGAGAAAATGAGGTACATTTGCCAGCTAGAAGACTGATCTTAACAGTCTTTACATTCCCTTGATTCCTTTCAAGTGCATTTACATGAAGGTTGACTTTCGAACCCTGAGTTTGAGCCAGTACAGCTGTTCCGGGTTTTAACTTCACCCACACAGATCCTGACTCACGATTTACCAGCCTTCTCCCCTTCCCATCCATCTGCTAACAGACTCTGCTTTTGCAAGACCCGGGAGAATGGCCTCCTCATCCCCACTTTCTGCGGCACTCCGGGCTAGCAAGAAGAGCTTCCACCATGTTGGGCTTACTGTGTTGGCCAATGAGGCTGAGGAGGAAACAGGATCCCAGCTTTCAGTTCTGGTATAATTTCACCAGAATATTATACCAGTGGAAACAGAATTTGAACTTACGTATGGGAAAACATGAAGAGGTGGTAGGTGGTAGTAAGTCCACGGCTGGACTACCGTATTCTATGTTGAAACAGATTTAAGAATGACTACTAGCTGGATTACTTCAGGGATCACATGTAACCTAAATAGCTTTTCATTAAGACTTTTAAGTCATAGAAAAAATGAATTTATTGGAACAAAGTGCTCAGAATGTGACTAAATATATAAAAAATAATAAATGGAGAGCAAGTTACCAAAAAAGACCCATTTTCTTATTGTTCAGATGTTCCCATACCTTTAATGTGGGGATCTGAAATCTCGGTCAGGACTCCTTCAAATCTCTTTTTAAGTGAGTTCATCAGATGAACACTGCTAGAAAGGTGCCACCTTTGAACAACATAATGATTTTGATGTGAAAACCCTCAATTAAGGCTCTTAATCATTTCCTTGGTAACAGGGAGTTTTGAACAAAATATAAGAGCAAGGGTATTATAAAAAAGGTTACTTATTTTCCCCTCCACCTCTGATTAGCCAAAGAACAACAAAGCCAAAATATGGAGGAAAGCAAGATGCTGTCTGGCTAAAAAACTGGAATTCGGAAGAAGAACATATTGGTGAGGCTTTTCCCTCCTTGGGTGGTGATTTCAGGACTTTGTCCCCCTTAACTGGGTATAGCCTTGAAGAGGAAAGCAGGAACCAGGGGTCTGAACCATCATCCCCAGCCATCAGACCCTCTTGGGATGAGGGTTCCCCATTCATCTTCTTTCATTCTGGGCCCACACCCTACAGAATAGTTTTGCTTAGTATTATGACACCTCCTTCCGTTGCCAGATCAGACTACTTCAGTGTCTAGCTAGGTGAGTGGCTCAGACTCTGTCAGCATCAGGAGAGGTATGCCCCCTGGGATACCAGCTTTGCACAGGATGCAGCTTTGTACCCCTGCAGGTGGAAGCCTCACTTCATCACACCTCTCCACACCCACCTCCCATCCCCCCTGGCAGGAACCCCAGAGAAGCGGAATTCCACGGGGCCGCACTCACTCAGCGCCCCACCAATGACAGGCTGCCACAGGTGTGTTTACTCACTCTGTGTGACCTAGCATGCAAGCATGTGGGCACAAGGTAGTCGCAACCCACCTGCTGCTCCCCACCCCCTCCCCAGCAGCCTGGAGAACTATGCAGGTCAGCTTGTGAAATAGTATCCACGGTTATTTAGAAAGGAGGTTGGCATTCACAGGAGGCTGGTCTTGTTTTAAACTCTGCTCCCTGCACTACTAGAAAACAGGGAGGATGATTACTCTTGATTCTCCCTGATAGCTCAGGGGAGCTACGGGCCATGAAATTCTCCAGGGAGAAACGATGGCATGGAGTGGGGTCCTCTACCCAGGTAGATGGCAAAAATGATTCAAGTAAGAGTATGTGTGTGTTGGGGGAAATACTGAAATTACAAAGTAAAAAGGGCAAATATGAGATTATAAATAAATATGTCATTTGTATTCAATGTAAAAAGAGAGTATGTTTTAAAACTGACACAGAATCATGCAGTGTAAAGAAGTAAGTATCTAAGGATTCCTGGGTGGCTCAGTTGATTAAGCAACCAACTCTTGATTTTGGCCCAGGTCATGATCTCAGCATCGTGGGATAGAGCCCCATGTCAGGCTCTGCGCTGGGTGTGGAGTCTGCTTGAGATTCTCTCCCCAAACCCCCACTTGCTCTCTCTCTCTCAAATAAATCTTAAAAAACAAAAAGAAGAAGTATCTAAATTTCACTGGTTATGGGAGGGAGGGAAAGGCAGTGTATAAACCACACAGAAAACAAATTCTCTCCATTGCTGGAGAGTATTTGGGATTGGTATCTAAATCTTCTTAAATTTACAAGTGGGTTTTTTTTTGTTTTGTTTTTTGTTTTTTTTACATCCTGTCCTAGACACTAGACCTCCTTTCCCTAAGATCTGGATACTTTTTCCCCCCCTCATTCAAACAAGAGGCCAATGAGAATAAATTCAAGCATACAGTTGTAAAAGCCTCTCTCCCCACACTTATATTTTGACAGCAGCCACAGAAGATGAAACCAGCGGGGGATGTAAGTGGCTGATGGTAAGGCTGGGGTGGGAGGAATATGCTGATGGGAGAACCTGGCCCTCAATTAATGAATGACATCAACGCCTTTCATGTTGAACTGGCACACCCGAGGGCTGGGTGAGACAAGCAGGAAAGAAGAGAAAGATCCCATCTTGTTAATTGACCTAATCGCACCTCCTCTCGCAGAACTGCCGATGATTTATAACATAGAACTTCCTTTAATGTCATCAAACCGCCTCTCCCAAAAAGGACACCGAGGATGATCGTGAACAGTGATAATGAATGAGGAGACCTTTTGTCTCTTCCTCCTGCCTTTCTTTCCTCTGTGAACTTACTTAGGGAAAGCTGATGTGAAGAAACACACTTGTTGGTTTGGGTTTGTTTGTTTTTCCTGTAGTTTTTTGTCCTTTCATTTTAAGCAGTCACACCCTCCATTCCAAACAGAGTGCAGATCCCACCATTGTATTCCTACCTTTGTGGTTCTGAATGTTGGGCTCTGGAAAGCAGCAAAAGTCATAATGGAGCAGGAGTGGGTGATGAAAGCTTTTGATCTTGGAAAGGGAAAAATAGAGCGGCTCAGAATTGCAGGACTAGGGAGTCTGGCATTTTTCCTCATATTTCTAGGTGACAGACAAATTGTTAGTTATCACATATATAATTTATTAGTAATTGCTCTAATTTGCCTCCTAAGTTTCTAAGTTGCTGGTTCATGGAGATCAACTATTTTGTCCCTATAAAATAGGAATCACATGATAATTTAATGAAGTAGCTAGCCAGTTAGGGTCATTTCTGTACAAATGTGGTTATGGCCATTGTAATCTAGAAAAGTGGGGGGGGGGTGGTTACCAGAGTTAAACTCATTAGAAGCCTAGTGACTAGTGTCACTCACTGGGATTAAAATACTACGCACACATTTCCTTTTGTGGACATATGGGTGCTAAGACAACTGACTTGGGTTTGGTTTGCAGTCTGTTTAAAACAAAATGTTTCCTTCCTTCTTGGACCATGGTTAGGCTGGATGCCAAACCCCTCCTGTGGGGAATCTGGGAGACCAAAACCTGGGGAGTGTGCAGATGAGAGCAGAGCAGAGCAGGGCCTGCTGCAAGGATGCTCTACGTAGGCTTGACATGCAACTTCTGCTGCTTCTCCTCAAAGCCAGTGTTCCACTTCTCTCAAAAAGCAACTAGCTGACTTCCAGTATTGTTTTAAGGACCTCAGTGTGAGACGTATTCTTGTGTCCAGACTGTCAGATTCTCTCTGTTATTGGATCTCTGCAATTTATCCACAGAAACATTTCCTACTTCTCTTCTCTACTGAATAGCCAGACAACCTAAGGTCTCTTTTGTCTCTGTGCCATCAGCAAAACTGTCATCTCCCTTCTGTTTGCTGAGCTCTTTTTGCACCATTTTGTAAGAGGCAGGAACGCAGCTTAACATTTGGTTCTCAGGTTTCAACTTGCTGTCCTGAGAATGGCAGAAACAAGGAAAATGAAGTTTTTAGCTGACCTTTGAGAACACTGGAAATAGAGGTAACAGAATAAATGTGGATTGCTCAGGCCATTTGGGAAAGTCACTCCTTTGCCCAACTCAGCTGGCAGACATCCTAGGACTGATAAAATTCCTCTAGCAGCTCATCAGAATTTAACTTGGGCTCAATCTGTCAACGTCACAGCCACATCTCCCAAGGGTACCATTTGGCCACAGGTCAAATCCATGATCACAAACACAGTGGATGTTCCTGAACAGCATTCCTAACTATGGCCGGTGTGTCCACATGCACTGAATAGGATCAAGTATCAAAAAATTAAAAAAAAATAATGCAACTTAGATAATCCCTGCTACGTTTATTGAAATCAGGATACTTTTTAAAGTGACCAAATGGGGACGCCTGGGTGGCTCAGTTGGTTAAGCAGCTGCCTTCGGCTCAGGTCATGATCCCAGGGTCCTGGGATCGAGTCCCACATTGGGCTCCTTGCTCGGCAGGGAGCCTGCTTCTCCCTCTGCCTCTGCCTGCCTCTCTGTCTGCCTATGCTCGCTCTCTCTCTCTCCCTTTGTCTCTGACAAATAAATAAAATATTTTAAAAATAAAGTGACTAAATGGCATTTGGAAAAATGACTATACTCCTGGAACTTGAAATCAAACTATCAGTGATTAAGATTTTAAACCGAATTTGGAAACTATACTCATGGTTTCCTAACTTCCTTAGTGTACTATTAACATGTTCATGACCAAGGAGCAGCCCCAGATGACTCTTGTGGCTTAATGCTTGCTTGATCAATGTTCACTAAGTAATAAAGCAGGGTACGCAGCCCATCTATCCTCCAAGGGTGGTCTTAGGGTCAGCATCATTAACATAATCTGGGAGCATATTAGAAAAGCAAATTCAGGGCCCAACCCCAGCTTACTGCGGCAGCATTTCTGGGGGTGGGGATCATGAATTTGGGTTTTTACAAGCTCTTCTGGTGATTCTGATGTTCACTCAAGTGTGAGAACCACTGGCCTCAGGGGTCTCTAGAACGAGCTGTCAACTGGCAACTGATGGTCTGTGGTTGTACCTGCAGTTTTCTTTCTGCAGATGAAAAAAACGTGACAATCAAGTGATCCTTCTTTGGTTGGAAGCTAGGTCCCAGCTGCTGATTTTTGCTTTCTTTTCTCTGAACATTTCCCAATACCTGGATCAGAACTGGGGGAACAACATACACTGCAACTGACTTAAGGGGACAGTTTGTACTTTAAACTTGGAACTTGTAAGGAACTCCTCCTAAACTTGTTGGAACAGTTTTAGTTTGTTGGTACTAAGAGGTACCTATCTATACACCTAAACAATAATACACACTTTTCCTCAATTAGCTCTCTGAACATCTCAGCCATCTATAATACAGCAAAAAAAACAGAAAGTAGATAAAAAAAAAAGACCTTTCATCATACAACGTGTATATTACAATGACTGCACACACAAAAGCTTGTTCCTTTTAAAGAGTTTTTGGAGGCTGCCAAAATCCACTTAGTTTTACTTTCTTAAAACTAGATGTGCCTTAGAATTGCATGAGAAGCTTTTTAAGAATTCATATGTGCAACACCTACATGTAAGAGCTGAAACTATTAAATGCTTGGAAGAAAACTTAGGTATCAAGCTTCACAATCTTGGGTTAGGCAACCGTTTCTTAGATACCTAAAGTACAGACAACCAAACAAAAAGTAGATAATTAAAAATTAAAACCTTTGTGCTTCAAAGGACACTATCAAGATAGAGAGTGAAGAGACTCTCCACTGAATAGTAGAAAATATTTGCAAATCATTTGTCTGAATAGAGTCTAGCATCGAGCACGTATTTTTTTTAACAACTTTACAACTCAACGTTTAAGAAAACCACAAGTAACCCGATTTTAAAATACATGAAATACTTGAACAGCTATTTCTCCAAAGAAGATGTACACATGGCCGATAAGCACACAAAAAGATGCTCAACATTGAATGCATCATTAGGGAAATGCAAATCAAGAACACAACAAGACACCACATCACGCCAGGAGAGCTCGAATCCCAAAGATGGAAAACAGCAAGTGTCTACAAGGCTATGGAGAAACTGGGACCCTCACACACGACTGGTGGGAATGTAAAACGGCATAGTCACTTTGGAAAACAGTCTGGCAGTTCCTCAAAAACTTAAAAATGGAGTTACCATACGACCCAGCAATCCCACTCCTAGCTTGGTATATACCCAAGAGAATGGAAGACATCAAAACTTGTACTTGAATGCTCACACCAGGCTTCCTCCTTAAAGCCAATATGTGGAAACAACTCCAGTGTCCATCTACTAATGAATGCATCAACAAAATGTGGCCCCTATTTATACAATGGGATATTACTCACCCATAAAAAGGAAGTATTGATACGTGCCATAACATAAATCAACCTTGATAACATTAAGTGAAAGAAGCCAGACACAAAAAGCCACATATTGTGTGATTCTATTTTTATGAAATGTCCAAAATACGCAAAGCCATAGACATAAATAGTAGATTCGTGCATTAGTGGTTGTCAGGGCCTGGGGGAGGTGTGATAGCTTCACAACTTTGTGAAGTATTAAAAGCATTCAGTTGCACACTTGGAAGGGTGTATTTTATGATATGTAAATTCTGTTTCACATCTTTAAAAAACATGCAACAAAGTGGATTTGGCCTGTGGGGCCATGGTCTCTCAGTGCCAGTTTAAATATATACAAACATATTTCCATAACAAAAAAAAGAATGTAGAATATATACTGACTTTGATACTAGAACCACCAAAGATGGGGCCTGGGCATCTGTAGCTTTGCCGAGTTTCCAGGTAATTTACTTGAAATCAATCAAGTGCTGGTTGGGAAATCAATAGTTTGGGACCACTGTTCTCTATATAGCTCTGTTAGTTTGATCATCTTAGAAGGATGAAGGAGAGGAAGGCTGTTTCTACCAGGAGACAAACAGGCACTAAGAAAAAAAAAATTATATATATATATATATATATATATATATATATATATTTGCTGACAGCCCAACAAGACACAGTAAAGAATAAGATGTAAATACAAATGCATAAAAAACTCAGTGTTCTGAGGCCCCTTAGCGTAGAAGAAAACAGTCATAGGTGTCATAACAAACCGAAATCATTGCTATATTACAGCTTTGATATTCATAGTGACGACCTGGAGGAATTCAGAGAAGATTAAATTGTGTTCAATAGACATTATTTAAGGCATGTGGAGGTAAATACTCATTTTAGGAAATAGCATTTTAAGAAAGCTCCAAGTAGTAAAACCTCAACAATCGAGGAAATCTGATTATCCAGGTAAGGTAGTCTAAAAATCCTTAATAGCTTTATTTTAAAGTCTTCTAATTCTTTTCCCACTTGGCTTTCACAAACAAAAATCAATCCTGCAACTAAGGAAAAATAACAGGATATAAACTTCCTGAAATGAGCATTAGACACAGAAAACACCTGAGGGGGGAGAAACCAAAATGGAGAAATTTTTTTCTAATGCCTACTCATTTCTAAGCCAGTAGTCCTTTAAAAAAAAAAATCAACCTTATTGGAGTACAATTTATATATAATATTTTAAGCATGTGATTTGGTTGCCTTTGACAAATGTATCTACACACCCATGTAACCACTATTCCAATCAATACACAGAACATTTCCATCTCCCTGGAATCCTGTGCCTCTTAGCGGTCAATCTCTCATTCGTACACCCAGCTTGCCCTGGACAACTGGTGATATGGTTTCTGGCACTATCACTTGTGCCTCTGGGATTTGAGACAGACTCCTACTGTGTAAATCCTTCTGTCCAGCTCCTTTCAACACAGTTATGAGGTCCATGTAAGGTGCCGGGGGTGGGTGCGTGGTTAGTAGTTCATTCCATGTTGTTGCGAGAAGTGTTCCTTCTATGAATACACCAAAATATATGTACCTATTCACCTGTGTTTTTTGTAGGGGACTATTGGGACTGAAATTGCCCAAGTCTTTTTATGGACCTATGTTTCCATGGGTCCTGTGTTGGGCCATGTGTTAAATATATGTTTAGCATAACGAGAAACTGCTGAACTCTCTTCTCCAATAGTTCCACCATAGTGGTTCCACAATAGTTCCACAATAGTTCCACCATAGTACTCTGACTAGCAATGCAGGACAGTGCCAGTGAAGGCCCAGAACCTGGACCTACAAACCGATAGAAAGAAGATTCCCACTCAGTTATTTCCATCTTTCCTTGGCTCATCATTTTGTCTACTGTTCCACCTTGTATTTATGGAAACTTTCATCTATATTGCTCCAAACCCTTTGTAAATTTCAGTCAGCATTAGGACCGATATACTGTTGATTATCCACATACTATATAATTAATATGCTATTAATAAAACTAAAGTTTCAAGCAAAAATATTTTTCTTGGCAGTGATTGCTAAAAACTGTTTCCAAAACAGCATTTATTTATGTTCCTTTCTAAAAAGTGGGTAATGACTGTGAATGAATCCTTGACCATTCAACATCTTGGCAGGGTTTTTTTGTTTATCCTTTTGAAAGTCCACTTTCTGTGGAAATCAGTGCCTTGGTTCACGAAAGAACAGCAGTACAGTTTAGCATGAAAGAGCTCAAGTTAGGGGGGCCTGGGTGGCTCAGTCAGTTAAGCGTCTGCCTTTGGCACAGATCATGATCCCAGGGTCCAAGGATCGAGCCCCACATCAGGTTCCCTCCTAGGTGGGGAGCCTGCTTCTCCCTTTCCTCCTGCTTGTGCTGTCTCTCACTATCTCTGTCTCTCTCAAATAATAAACAAATCTTTAAAGAAAGAAAGAAAGAAGGAAAGAAAGAAAGGAAGGAGGAAAGCAAGCTCAAGTTAAAGAGGTAGTCAGACCAGTATTAAAATTGTGACTTCTTTCCATGAGGCCTGTTCTTTACCATATAGAGCTTTGGTTCCCTCATCTGTAGTCTGGGGGTAGGGTCATAAAGATTCCTATCTCATAGAATTGTTCCGAGGACAATGATCTCATGTAGGTAAGGCCTTTGGCAATGTTCCTAGTCCATATTTATTGCTCAACAAATGGAAACTTTAAAAAAGATGTGTTCCAATGTGATTGAAGAAAAAAGTCATCGTAGGAAACACAGGATGATTCTAGAATATAAATTCCCTCTCCTTGCTTTGACCAGGAGCATGCTCCCTCTCTGCCCTTAGAAGTCAGGGAGACTCCCATTCCATTAGCTGCCAATCAGCTCCATCCCCCACAAGGTCATCCCCTCCCCATCCTTTGCTCCTGCTGGGGCTGGCTAGGAAGAGCCACCAGGTTCTGGTCTGGCCCACCTGCTCAGAAGCCTGGACTCGAAATTGTCTCACCATGCTGCCCTCTGCCTCAGCTATTTCTACTAACCTCACATTGAAACATTGTGCTTCCTTTCAGAACTTGACCTTAGCATCCCACATGCTCAGGAGACATATCAGACCTATGGGCTAATGGATTAAGAAGCTTCTCTTCTCTGGACCCCAGCCTCAATCAACCAATAGGACAATAGGAGAAAGCTCACAAAATGCACATCTTAAAATCCCAGAAAATCATTTTTTAAGTTTAATTTTCCAAACTTATGGACCATAAGGAAGAGAAACCCTCCAGTCTCTGGCTTTCAATTTAAAGACCATTTGGTAAATGTTTCTCTCTGCACCTGCACTTAGGGCCTTTACAAAAGAGCTAGCATTGCATCTTCCCTAGCTCCTAAATCTGGAAAAACTGCAGTCTGTCAGGAGGTGAATAAATCATAGCAGTAAGTGAGTTAATTAAGAAATGGATTGTGTTTAGGTATACGCAGCAAAGAGAGCAACCAGGGAGACTCAGGCTAACCAGGATTACGACATCAGACTCGAACACTGCATTGAGGCAATTCCTGTCACCTTATCCTCTATGTGCGTTGTGCCCTTTGCTCAATAATGTTAGTTCCACCCTCAGGCCAACGACGCATGAGGCATAGAGGAGGGGAAGCTGGGAGGAGGACAGAGGTTACTGTCTGGCAGTATCTGGGTGAGGTCATGCTAACCCTAGTTCCAGAGTTTTCTGTCAAATACACTATAAAGTACCAACTGAAGGAGAGTCTTGTCATCTCTGGCCACTTAGCCCAAGCAAACAGCTAGCCCACTCAGTGAGTCCCCTCAGCCAGAATGGGGGAAAGTGTGAAAGAGTTCAATTTTGCATTAAATATTAAAAATAGGGCCCAAAGTAGAAGTGCTCTTTACAGAGGTGCATTGGGCTCTGATGCTGCCCCTGAGATGAGTTCTCTGTTCCATGGAGAAGAGAGAATGACAGAAAATTCTGGTAAATTATTTTGATGAGCTTCAAGAGTTTAAAACCAGTATCCTTGACATTTTGACATCCTACTGTATTTTCTTTGGTTTTCCGGACAAGAAAGGAACATTGAGGAAGAATCAGGGTTCCCCACTTGCTCTCAACTGCTAAAAAAAACTCACCAGATTTTTTTCTTTAAAGATTTACCAATTTAAAAACTAACTTTAAATTTCTGTCAGTTTCTTGTTCTAAAAACATTTAGTGTCTTAGATCAAATTTATCTCTTATTAGTTCAAACTGTTAAGCAAATCTTTGTGGCAAACATCTTTTATGTCATTTACTCAAGCAGAAAATATAGGTACTTGGTTGGTTTTTTAACTTTCTTTTGAAGGTGGCTTTTCCTTTTTTTGGGGGGGGGGGGCTCAGTAGTTAGCGGTAATGTCATAAGGACTGTTTTCCTCCTCGATAACTTTGACAAACCACCTCAGACTGGTCAAATCTTTTATTTTGGTTTAAAGATTTTATTTATTTATTTGACAGAGATCACAAGTAGGCAGAGAGGGGGAGCGGGGGAAGCAGGCTCCCTGCTGAAGCAGAGAGCGCAATGTGGGACTCGATCCCAGGACCCTGGGATCATGACCTGAGCCGAAGGCAGAGGCTTCAACCCACTGAGCCACCCAGGCGCCCCTATTTTGGTTTATATAGGTATTTCTACTGATACTGTCTAGGTTTGTCCTTCAAAAATACCAAGGTCAATATATTTATTGCCCTAGTTTATCTTTTAAGGGAGAATTGCATTGTTTTAGGACCCCTTCTTTGTGTTAAAAAAAAATGTATTTCTAAAATTCAGATGTTTCTTCTCTAAATAACTATTTCATAAAAAATTTGTAACAGTTCATAAAAACACTTCCCCTTCTAAGTTGACAGTCATACCTGTAGTCAGTCTTTGCTCTCTTGTTTTATAAACAGAAGGGGCCAGAAAACAGATGAAAAGTGCTTCAGGTCCCTACTCTGTCCATGCACAGGGCTAAACTTACCTACACTACCTTGGCAATTCTCACAAGAATCAATAAACAAGGATATGAGCTATTATTATCTTAATTTATATAGAAGAAAATTAAACCTTAGAGTACACTAACTTTCCCATAGTCACATGGATAGAAGGAAATCTTTTGTTATTAAAAAATAATAACAAAATGGGGCACCTGGGTGGCTCAGTTGGTTAAGCAGCTGCCTTGGGTTCTTCAGGTCAGGATCCTGGAATTCTGGAATCAAGCCCCGCATCAGGCTTTCTGCTCCGTGGGGTGTCTGCTTTTCCCTCTAGCTCTGCCTGCTTCTCCCTCTGCAACCACCCACCCTCCCCCGCTCATGTTCTCTCTCTCTCTCAAATAAATAAATAAAACCTTTAAACAAATGGTAAAATAACGAAATGGATTTAGTAATAAATGACAGAATCCCAAGTTCATACTTAGTTCTATTATTGTTCCTGTCACTGAAATCCCGTAGTTACACACATGCACAAACACATATACATTTGTGTCACCACTGTTCTATGACCTTGACACTCATTTTCTACATGAAGAAGTTCAGGCCCACAGAAGTGAAATGACTAAGCCATGGGGACAGTTACTTGAATTTCAGAACCCACCAGCAGAAGCACCTTGTGTGCCTCCTGGGAACAGGAGTTCTGAAGATGTCAGCAGTTTGTCCCCAACTCCCTTCCCTGGCTTCTTACAGGGAAAGCGGAACTGCCATGCTCGTGGCACAGACCTGTCCTGGTTTCTTCAGGTGATGCTGCCACCCCCGCTCCACAGGACCAAGAACTACACGGGGAATGCATGTTCAGTGTTCAGACGCCTGTTTGTTTACCCTGAGGAGGAGTAACCATGGTAGCTTCATTCTGTCGCTCTCAGGCCTGTCAATATAATTGTGTAGTGATATCACTGGAGTTGTGAAACAATCATTCACATCCCTCCTCGTGCTTATATTTAGCCGTGACTGCTAATGGTGTGATTATAGGATATAAACAAGCTACACCCAGAGTGAGCCCAAATGACGAGATGATTGCCTAGGGACCTAGAGTTACCCAATGCATGTTGCACTATGAAATGAAAAGATCCAGCACAGACAACTTTATTGTGACGATAAATTTGGTTTCCCACTACTACCACTTCAAGCCAAATTATGTATGTTTGATGAGGCATAATTTCTTATTAGAGTCACAGAATACTGGAGCCGACTGCATCATGATGGGATCATAATTTGAATTTTAATCGGGTTTTTGGTTCATTCCCCAATACTAGCTAATGAAATTAATCTGATACCATAGTTATTCAGATGAATAGGGGACAACATAGGACAAAAAGGGAATAAACTGTATCGCTTACCACAAAAAGTAATGTACTGTTATAATAGTAAGTGTAACTGTTGGCATTTTTTCCCCTGACCTTTCCATGAACCTTGGGGTGGTCACTTGTCCAAGACAGATGTCTGACTCTCGGTTTTGGTGTCTCTGATGAGGGATTTAACATACTGAATGCAGCCTTTTAATGATTCTCTAAAATGTTATTTGATAACCTACATGCCAAGCCTGCATGTAGGTCAGTGTTCCTCATTTCTGACCCAGAGAACGTGCTGAAAGCTTTCCAACAAAATATCATTACCGAAGTGGAGAAGGCAGGGAGTGTAACAAACTCTGCTTTGCTCCCTTGTATCTACAGTATTTCTCTCTTTTCTTCATCTGGCACACCCAAATTCAGACATTTAGAATAAATGTTTACAGCCAGAGATGCCATTAAATACATGAAGTCATGACTGCGATAGCCTCGAACACAAGATCTTACTGTCTGTACTAACCTCACCATCAGCCACTTGAGGGTAATATAGGAAATAGGAAATTGAGTTACCTAAATAATGAGCCATTTTTCCTTAAAACTAGCCACTTTTAATTGATTCCAGGGAGTACTTAGCTTCTAACCAGAGTATTTAATATCTGGTCTTTTTTCCAAATCACAGTTACAGGTGTAAGTATATGAACAATTAGAGTTTCATAAAGGTTAAAGAGTCAGATGGAATAAACCAGTGGAAACAAGGGGATACAATTTTGAATATTAAAACCATGGTATCTGTCGCACTACCAGACAGTTCTTTCTTTTTTTAATATGTGAAAAATGGCAAACTATCATTACCGTAAGTGGCTCAGGGGCCTGGTAATATATTGTTTTTCTAAAGTATTTAAGTCGTCAAAGCAGGAGCAAGAGGTCAGTGTCTAATGTTGCTTAACAGCTGGAGGCAGATCAGGATGATCTTAGACTTGTTTTTCAAAACAGTTTCACAAGAGAAAAATATTAATAAAAAATTAAAAAGGAAAGTTTTAGAGTTTGCATAAAATAAGCAGAAATAAGATTTATACTCTGCCTCTGAAAGGGTATTAAATATCACTTCAATTTGCAAATATTGATACAACTGTCATATTATTTTCACATTGCGACAATTTTGAGTTTTCTTCACTTGAAACATTGTCCCAGGGGGTACTGTGACTGTTAAACTAATCTTTATTCATGACTTATGCAGCCTGAACTCAAAGCTCTGAAACAAAATTAATAAATCATGTGCCGATGGAGAGAGTGGCAGAGACTGTAGACAATTTGAAGAACAATTTCTAAGTGATTGGTACCACTTAGGCCAACTTCTGGCTTATGGAAATTTTCTACTTAAGTTATGAAAACTCTTAGGACCTCCTGGAAACTGTAGCAATTCATTTTCTTGCCTGATTTACTCGAAGACGGGCTAAAACCAGGCCGTACCAAAATGATCTATGGTCAACTCGCCCTTGATAACGATCAAGGAATATCACGTAGCTTGACTTCACAGCACACCAAAACTCTAACTCAAGCCCTTCCTGCTGCAATTTATGTCCATTTGTTCTTGCTGTTTTCTCAGAGGAGCTTTTAGAGTATAACTGAGTACCCTCTGTGGAAATATAACCAAGCAATTGCCTAGGAGACAAAGGTACGTTGGTAATCAGTCCCAGAAAAGATGCTGGTTGGAATACCAAGTAGGGCTAGCCGTCTGTTAGTTACTGAGTTGTTTTCCACCCCGATAAACAGTCATCACAGCTTTAAGAACACCCAAGAATTGTTAGCTATGATTACTCATCATGTGATTTTTTTTTTTAAGATTTTATTTATTTATTTGACAGAGAGAGAGATCACAAGTAGGCAGAGAGGCAGGCAGAGAGAGATGAAGGGAAGCAGGCCCCCTGCTGAGCAGAGAGCCCCATGCGGGACTTGATCCCAGGACCCCGAGATCATGACTTGAGCCGAAGGCAGTGGCTTAACCCACTGAGCCACCCAGGCGCCCCTCATGTGATTATTTTTTAAATAAACTTAATTTTTAGAGCAATTTTATATTTACAGAAAAATAGCAAAGATAGTTTAAACGCATATACCCCATGCCGTTGCCCCTATTATTAGCATCATGTATTAGTATATTTGTTACAACTAATGAACCAATACCAATGCATTCTTATTAACTGAAGTTTATAATTCATTCATATTTCCTTAGTTTTTACCTAATATTCATCTTGTGTTCCAGTATCCCACCCAAGATCCCACCTAATATTCAGGTGTTATGTCTCCTTAGGCTTCTCTGGGTTGTTGTGACAGTTTCTCAGACCCTTTCCTTGTTTTTCACACCCACTGGTCGGGGACCATATGCAATGTCCTTCAACAAGAATGTGTCTGGGTTATGAGTTTGCAAGAGGAAGACAGAGAAGTCAACCACTAATGTCATCGCACACGAAGGACACATGGACTCACAGAGTTGATGTTGCGTGTGATCACCTGGCTAATGTGGTGTTTGCCAGGTTTCTCCATTGTGAAGTTATTCTTCTTCCCTCTTTCCATACAGTAACTCTCTGGAAGGAATTCACCATGCACAGACAATACTTAAGGAATGGGGAGTTACGCTCTACCTCCTCGAGGTCTGTGTACATAACTTATATGGATTTCTTCTACATAGGAGATGTGTCTTTCCTCCCTCCCCTTCCTTGATTTATTTATTCAGTCCCTTATTTGTCTAAGTATGGACTCAGATTTTAAACTTTGACTTATAGCACAATACTACTTTATTTTGTTACTTGGTTTGTTCCACCGTTAGTCACTGGAGCTCTTAGAATTGGATTCTCTCTATGTCTCTTTGAAATAACCCTACCATTGTAGGGTTTTGTTTTAGGGTGTTTTTGTTGTTGTAGTTGTTTTGGGGTTTTTTGTTTTTTTTTTTTTTAGTGTCTTTGAGTTAATTGTATCTTGCACATAAAAGTCAGCCAAATTGGTAGTTATCAACTTTTCTTCTCTATGTGCCAGTCATCAATCAACTTCTATTCAAGTGAACATTGAAGTGGCATTTAAAAAAAAATATTTCACATTTGATTATTAACCAAAAGATTATTCAGTACCCTTGATCTTTCCTCCCCTTTTCTCTACCACCCAGTCATGAGATTCAAAGATAAATCATTTTAAAAGTAATGATGAACAGAGTAGATAAGAAGTAACTATGGACACAGAATAAATGGAGTATGAAGAATTCATTCACAAAAAAAAAAAATACAGAATACAAAAGCAGTAGGCTTTTAAAAGGACTAAAAAAATTGAACTCTTAAAAAAGGCTGAAAATTCAAGATAAGTGTACTAGACCATTTCTTAAACTAACATATATCTTATTATAATCCAGACTATCTATGCCAGAGAAACAACTCAGAGCATACTGTAAGGATAATAAACTAATAGTAAACTAAATACCTCATTAAAAGCAGGAGAAAGACTTCCTTCTCACCATGATCATTTAATGTTCTGCTGGAAGCCAAGAAACTGATATCTGCAGAAAGGAGGAAAACATAATCATTATTTATATGTGGTATTTCTATTTACCTAAAAACAATAGAATTGACAAAAATATAATAAAAATGTAATAAAAAGTAAAAACCTATATACAATATAAACCAAAATCAATAGTTTTTCAGTAAATGAGCAGTAAGTGTTTGTAGAATATAATGGGAAAGTTCCCATTTACTTAAGTGTAAAATATTCAGTAACAATAAATCAGTACTTAGAAAACTGAACTATTTTGCTAAGGGAAATAAAACTCAAATATATGCTATGTACCTAGATAGGAAGACTAAATATTTTCAAAATGTAATTCTTTTCTATGTTATTCCCTGGAATAAATACATTTTTAACAAAATGTCAACTTGAAAATGGTGACTCAAATTAAAAAACAAAACAAAACAGCAAACCTAAGAAGAACAAACAGAAATGATCAGTAAAATGTGGGAGACAAGAGATGTCTACCACTTACTAAAATGAATTCTAAAGCTTTAAGAACTTTGAAGTGTGATGTTATCCAAATACAGATTAATGAAGCGGAACCTATGGAAAGATTCTAGTATGTATAAGGACTTACTGTAGAAAAGGGTGGCATATAAATGAAGGAGTTATCAATAAATTAGACTGAACCAGTTGATACACCATTTGAAGAAAATGAAAGTTGACTCTTGATATCACACCATGCACCAAAATAAGTTATAAATGTATTGAAGCATTTATGAAATCATAAAAGTCACAGAAAATCTAGGATGAATATTTATCTGCTCTTGGAGTGAAGATTTTTCTAAGTAGAGGAATAATAGGAGATACCACAGAGAAGAATTTCTAGTTCTAGTGTTAACTTTTTTTTTTTTAAGACTTTATTTATTTGAGAGAGAGTGTGGGAGAGTGAGAGACATGGAGCAGGAGCGGGGTTGGAGGAGCAGAGGGAGAGGGAGAAGCAAACTCCCTGCTGAGTAAGGAGCCCAACGCAGGACTCCATCCCAGGACTGATTCATGACCCAAGCCAAGGGCAGTCACTTGACCGACGGAGCCACCCAGGCATCCCTCTAGTTTTAATTCTAAAACTTTTGTGTCAAACAGAGTATAAACAAAACTAGAAGACAATCAACACAATTTTTTAAAATACATATAACAAAGAGCTAGTATCTTTCCTGTATACACAGAACTCACTAAGAAAAAGGCAGCAGGGAAATTGAAGATTGGGGAAATGATGTGAGTAGACAAATCAGAAAGACAAAACCACAACATGGCCAAGAAACATATGGTCAAGTTTTAAAGGAATATTTATTTGCTTCATATTTATTTACTTAAATATTTACGTCAAGAAACTCCAATAGCGAACCACCATCCTGAAGCTGTGAATGTGAAAAGACGGTTTAAACGAAACCCAGCCTTGCAAAGATTTGGTGAAATGGGTGGTTTCATCAACTACTGGTGGAAGTAAAAATTTGACTGAAAATGCAAATTTTTAGGGGATGGATCATTAATGGAGACAGAACTGGAAAACGGGCTACTATCCTGGTCCAAGCTAGGTAGTTTCTAATTACCTTGTGTGTGAACCTGAACAAGAAGTCTAATATCTCTGCATCTTCATTTCCTTACCTTTAAACAAGGAGTTTGGATTAAAAAAGATGGTCAGTGTGTGGACGAGAATGCCCTGAGACTGGGGGAAAGATGGGAAATTTGGGAGCAGGAGGGATTTTTTTTAAGATTTTATTTATTCATTCATTCATTCATTTGCTTATTTATTTATTTATTTATTTATTTGATAGAGAGAGAGAGAGACAACTAGTGAGGGAACACAAGCAGGGGAAGTGGGAGAGGGAGAAGCAGGGTTCCCGATGAGCAGCGAGCTGAGGTGGAGCTTGATCCCAGGACTCTGGGATCATCACCTCAGCCTAAGGCAGATGCTTAAAGACTGAGCCATCCAGGCGCCCGACGAGGGCATTGTTTTTAAACAGAATCTGACTAAAATCTCAGGTCCCTTCATTGTAACATCATAGAAACCCCCCGAAATAATCATCAAAATATATATATGGGAACTTAGCAGAGAGTAGACAATGTATTTAAAATAAGGGAGAAAAGGAAGGATTATTTAATAAATTATTTAGCTCTCATTATAAGAAAGAAAGGTGGATTAATGCCTCATCTTGTACAGATGGGTCATTTTAGGTGAATTAGGGCCCTGCATATGTAAAACAAACCTTTAAAATTATTAAGAGGAACTGGGGCGTCTGGGTGGCTCAGTGGGTTAAAGCCTCTGCCTTCAGCTCAGGTCATGATCCCAGGGCTCTGGGATCAAGCCCCACGTCAGGCTCTCTCTCTCTGCCTGCCTCTCAGCCTACTTGTGATCAAATAAATAAATAAAATCTTTAAAAAGTTATTAAGAGGAAATACAGGAGAGAGCATCTTTACGACTATGGAGGGGAGGTTATTTTTCAGTCAGTACACTGAAAGGACAGTGCATACAGGAGAAGATTACATTAAGAAGTAAAACTCTTTTATGCAAAAGCCACTATAAATAAAGTGAAGATATAAACCCTGGACTGCAAAACTATATTTACAACACGTAAAACAGAAAATATTTTTGCTTCCAGACTATGTATAGAGAGAGAACCTTACAAATCAGTATGAAAAAGACAAACAACTGACTACAAAAATGAGGAGCAAAACATTCCTTCAGGCAGTACACAAAGGAGATTTAAAGAACCAATAGATATAAAAGATGCTAAGCCTTATGAACAATTAGAAGAAATGCTTACTCAAACATGGAAGTGGCATTCCTCAGCCTTCAGAAAAGCACGAATAAAGAAGGATGGCTATCCAGATGCTGGGCAGAATGAATGGAACAGAGACTTTGCTCAGCTTGCTGGACCTGATCTAATACAGCACTTTGGAAAGCAAGTTGTCAATACATGGTAGAGTTGAAAATGTGGTCTAGGAACATTCACTTCCACCCCTAGAAATATTTGCCAGAGAAACACTTGCAATGGAAACCCAGTACAAGGATATTCACCGAAGCTTGCTTTGTCATGGCAAAACCTAATGTCTGGTAATGAAAGAAAGATACAATATACTATGTCCATATTTTGTTTCTTTCATTGCTGTGTCCCCAGCCACCAGAACCGTTGCAGGAACATTTCTGGTGCACGTAAGTGTTTGTTAAATGAATGATCACAGGGATGCTCACAGCACTTAAAAATAAATAAGTGGGATCCATATGTATCAACAGGGATAGATTTTAAACAAAGCATGGGTGAACAAATGCTTTTGGACTATGGTACAAATTTAATACACATACAACAGTATTAGGTACTGTTCATAGAAACTGACATATGTAGTAAAAATATTAAAACATGGACTGAAAGAAAACACACGAAATTTATGATGGTGGATGCCTCTGGCACGGAAGTGAAGGACGGTAGGAAAGAGAAAGAGGGAAGGAGAATGAGAGTAGGGGTAGCGATTGTGAAATAAAAGCCCACTTCAGTTGACTTCTATAGTTTCATTTCTCTTAATAAGAAAATTACTTGAAGCCTAAATGACAAAATGGAAATTTAAAAAAAAAAAAAAAATTCTGTGGGCACCTGGGTGACTCGGCAGGTTGACCATCCACCCTCATCTCGGGTCATTTTCCTGGGATTGAGACCCACATTGGGCTTTCCGTTCAGCGGGGTGTCTGCTTCTCCTTCTGTGATCTCTCTCACTCTCTCTTGCTCTCAAATAAATAAATAAAATCTTTAAAATAAAATAAAATTCTGAGTTGTAAATACATAGGTGTTTATTTTCTCTATCTATAAAATTTTTTAAATAAAAAGAATATTGTGTACCCATAAAATTGTAGGGGGTAACTATATAACTGGAAGTAAGGAATGAAAAAAATGTGGAAATTAAAAAGATGGTAGATGAAATTTTCAAAATTCATTTAAAATAAAGTCAAGTACATCTCCTAGATCTTTAAACAAAAGACAAGAAGATATAAAAGTAAATTTAATGAGCATGGACACCCAATCTTAGAAGTCCAACATGTGATTACTTAAGAACTCTGCAAAGAGAACAAAGACAAAGATAAGTGATTGTAGATAATTAAGTCATAAACCCTAAGAATGCAAAACTAATGATGTGACTGAGACAGTCTGAGTAAGAGATGGAAGAGAGGAGCAACACAGGACGTAAAATGGTGACAGTTTCTTCAACTTGCAAAATGGCAGGAGCTTAAGAAATACTGGTTTAAACTGATGAATTAAAAAGAAACATTTAAGACTATTATTTAAAGTTATAAAGTTAGCAAAAAAACATAAAAGAAAAAATAGAACAAAATTTAGGGAAGGGAAAAAGGAGGGGGGAAAGGTAGTGGGCTAGACTTCTAATATTTAAAATCAGGGAGTTTATTGATAGTGCTTAAATTTGATAAACTAAGAATTGTTAAAGTGGTTATCAGGACTGGGAGTAGTGTAGGAACCAGAGGTGTTATGATTCCATTTATACCCTCCTTTAATGAGTCAATGTATATTACCATGAGAATATATCACTTTTTAATAAACTTGAAAAGGGAGATAAAAATTTAAGGTTCTCTCTGCCTTGCTGATTCCCTCCCCCACTCATAAAAAAAGTTCAGCTGGAGAAAATGCAGGAGCTTGCTTTTGAATTTATATTGTAACTTCTGTATCCTTCTTGGATAGTAGAGACCCTAGATTACAGTTATGCCGAAACTTTAAAACCTACAATGGACAAAAATGTCCAGACAACTCAAATGAAAGCATTAAAGGACAATGCCTTGCAGACAATGCTATTGGTATACATGTAACCTACTCTTGGCCAGATGAGCCAAACACAACCAGAATCAACAGGGAACAGATGAGTCCAGGGGACCCAATCAGCAGAGAAATGGATAGGCTTGAAATGATTCAGGAGAGTGTTCACTGTTCACTCAAAGGAACTCACAACAGAAGTATGACTCAAAATATTTCATGGAAAAAAATTCAGCAAGTAGTTCATTTTGAACTCCATGGTTGTTAGAAAGGTATTAATAATAATTAATAATAGCTAATATTTTTACTGAGTGCTTATTATATGCCAAGCAGGTGCTGAGTGCTTTACATATATTATTTCATCCTCAAAAGAGTCCAGCAGGGTTAATACTGTTATTATTATTAACCCAATTTATAGATGAGGAAACTGAGTCACCAAGGACTAAATAACTTGCTCAGATTTACACAGCTAGTAGGAAATGGAGCACAGATGATATTTCAAATCTCTCTGATTCCAAAACCCATGAGTTTAGAAAATATCAACACATGTTTTAGGAAATAAATTAATAAGCAACTACAATAGTAACACCCAGGGATTGTGATGTATTTTAATGTATCTTATCCCCTCCAATGTTTTTTCCTATGCATAATACATTTTCTATTTCTTAACAATCAGGGATCATACTGTATGTACTATATTCTTGCTTGGTAATCCACTTTTGTCATTTAAGAATAAATGACTTATTTTATACGAGTCAATATTCTTCTGCATATCAATCTTAATGTCTTCTTAGTATTAATTTATTCATTCAGTCAGTCAATATTTATTGATGCACAATGCACTATTTGAGATTCTGCTTGTCCACGTACGTGGACAAAAATTTCTGAATTCAGGAAGCTTCCATTTCAGTTGGGTGAAATAACAATTAACACAGTAAGTGAAGTATAGATCACGTTGGAAGCTGACACATATTACAGGGATTAAAAAATAAGGCAGGATAAAGGGATCAGAAGAGCTAGGAGGGTGGTAGGGTTTTTGAAATTTTCACTGCAAAAATATTTGAGCAAAGCCTTGACAGAGGTAAAAGAGTAATCCAGAAAGACATCTGGGGAGACAGCTCTTGTAGAACTGAGATATTGTTCACGTTCCATAAAATTCATTCTCTTAGATGTACAGTTCAGTGGCTTTAGTAGGTTTAGAAAGTTGTACAACCATCATCACTCTCTAATTCCGTTGCATTATCATCAACCCAACAACCCCATCAACACCCTGTATCCATTAACAGTAACTTGCCATTGCCTCCTCCCCAAAGCCCCTGGCAACCACTATTCAACTTTCTGTCCCTATGGCTTTGCCCATTCTGGAAATTTTCAATTTGGAAAACTCCAGAATTTCCCATTCTGGAAAATTCTGGAAATAATGGAATCATATAATAATGTAACCTCTTGTGTCTGACTTTATGTAGAGTAATGTCTACAAGTTTTACCCAGGTCATAGCATGTACCAGTGCTTTATTCTTTCCTGGTTGAGTAATATTCTTTTGCGTGTATATATCATATTTTATTTATCCACTTATCAATTGATGGACACTGAGTATTTCCACTTTGGGGCTTTTAGGAACGATGCTGCTTTGAACATCATGTACAAGTATTGGTGGGAACCTACGTTTTTGATTCTACTATGTATATAGCCCTAGGAGTGGAATTGCTGGGTCAGGCGGTAACTCTTTTAACTTTTTGAGGAACTACGAGCCTGTTTTCCAAAGTGGCTATGCCAGGAAGAAAACATTTAAAGCCAGACTGAACAGTTGGTACAAAGCATGTGTATAGCACTGCAGTGAGGCCACTATGGCTGGAGAGGGTGAGATCCAGAAGGAATAGAGAGATGATGGGGGTGGGGAGAGAAGGAAGACTAGAATGTGTAGGGCCCTTTAGGCCATTGTAAGGAACTTGGTTGTTATTCTGAGGGAAATGGGGAACCAGTGGAGGGTTTTGACCAAGGGATAATGTGACTGAGCTTCATTTTTAAAAGAATCTATATGGCTTCCTAGTAGAAAACAGACTAGGGAGGAAAGATTAGAAGACCACTGCAGTAAGCCAAGCAAAAATTGACAGTGGCCCAGACCAAGCTGGAAGCAGTGGAGGCAGTGAAAGTGGCTAGATTCTGCCTATGTTTTGAAAGTAAAATGAAGTAGATTTTGATGGTGGTAAAAGAAAGAAAAAAGTCAAGAATAATTACTCATCTGTTGGCTGCCGAAGCCCCTGGAAGGCTGGAGATGCCATTGAGTGAGATGAAGTTGACGACAAGCAGAGAAGTTTTTGTTGGGGGTGGTAGATTCCGGAATTCACCCTTTGACATGTTAAATTGCCAAACAGAGATGTTAAACAGGCAGTGGAATATGCAAGTATGGAGTAGAAGAGAGAGGTCTGGGATGGAAGTAGAAATTTGGGATTAACCCTGTCACTGGTTGCCCATTATGAAAGAAATGAGTATAAGCAGAGGAAAGGAGGACCATGGATGGACTGCATCCTAGGGTTCTCTAGGCTAAAACAGTGGTAAGAAGAGGAGGAATAAAGAGCATCAAGGAGACAGGAAGAAAACCAATCAAGTGTGATATCCTGAAAACCAAGTGAAGATAGCATGTAAAGGTGGGAAGAGGAAATAGTATGTCAAAATGCTGTAGAGGTCAAGTACGAAGAGGACTGAGGATTGATTATTGTATTTACCAACATGGAGACAAATGGTGACCTTGACCAGCAGTTTATGTGGAATGGTGCTGGCAGAAGGCTCATTGGAATGGGTATAGGATAGAAGGAAAGGTATAGAAGGAAACTCTTGAGGGTTATGGATAGTTTCATTATCTTGATTGTGGTAATGGTCTCACAGAATATACATATATCAAAGCCAATCAAACTGTACAATTTAAATATGCGCACATTAGAATACTTTAATTGCACATTAATAAAGCTAAAAAAAAAAAGATAATGAGAGGACAGAAAGAAACCACTTTTGATGAGATTTGCTGCAGGGGGAGCAGAGGAATGAGCTGTTAGCTTCATCGCTGGGAGAATAGAGGCTCTTTTGAGGTGAGAGAAATAACCACATATGTGTATGCTGTTTGGAATGGTCCTGAAAGAGAGAAACTGATGGTGTTCAAGAGAGGAGGGTTGCTACAGGGAATCGTGTAGAGTAGATGGTCTGCCAGGGGTGAGGATCTAGTGCACAGAGGGAGAAGGAGGCACACAGGGGGTACATTTATGGAGGCAGGTGGAGAGGCTGTGTCTACAAGTACAGATAGCAGGAGGGCAGTAGATGGGGTGGTGGGAGTCCGTGGAAGTGCTCTTTGGATTGCTTCACTTTTCTCTGTGAAATGGGAGGCAAAGTCATCAGTTGAGAATGAGGACAGGGGAAAAGGTGTTGAAATTTTGAGGGGGAAAAGGTCAATGTGAAATAATTATCAAGGAGAGTGAGACTGTGTAAAGGAATGGAATGAAGAACAGTTGCTGGGGAGCATTCGGGGCTCAATGAGTCCTGTGGTCATGAATTTCCATCCAGTGCATTTGTGTGGTTTTCCCCAGTCTTACTCAGCAACAAGAATATAGGCAGAGAGTTGGAACAGAACTAGATCATGCTTTTGTCAAGAGAATAGACCGACGAGAGGTTAAGAGTTGTGGGTGTCTGCAGAGAGATGGATTCTAGTGGTGGACCTTTTTTTTTTTTTTTAATATTTTATTTATTTATTTGACAGACAGAGATCACAAGTAGACAGAGAGGCATACAGAGAGAGGAGGAAGCAGGCTCCCTGCTGAGCAGAGAGCCTGATGCAGGGCTCGATCCCAAGACCCTGGGATCACAACCTGAGCCGAAGGCAGAGGCTTTAAACCACTGAGCCACCCAGGCGCCCCGAGTGGACCTTTTTTTAAACTGGCTCAGGAAGGAAGAAGGAACATCAAGAGGGTGAGGTAGAGTGAAAGGTAGAAGATTAGATGGGTTAGATGTCCCAGGGGAGTTGAAAGATTGTTGGAGATGGGGTACAGGAGGGAGTCAGCTGGAAGTGTGGGGGGGGGGTCAGACTGGGATGCATGACTCCTCATTCCATTATATAGATGGACAGGTTTGTTTCACCAGTTTCTGAGACGGGTGTATAAAATCATGGACTCTATCTCTTTTACTTCTGCCACCTCCTATTTCTTGGTCATTGCTGATTCTCCCTGAGATCCCAGGAATTTCTACAAGGTTCAGCCCCTTCCTTCTCAGATCACTTAACCTCAATCTATCTATCCTCTCTAAATAAGCACTTTGGCCCTCTGATCCCAAGTCGCTGATAACATCCACCTTTGCATGCTGAGAATTCTGTGATGCCCTTGAGAACCAGAAGGGAAGCAAGGGGAACTGATCCAGTTGCCGTATGTCTGTCCCTCTAGGGTCTCCTTGGGGCAGTCTACCTTATCAAGGGCTCAGAGGGATAATGGAGAGGGATGGGGTCTTTTCCTTTGATAGCTGAGGTTCTACCTCCCTAGTCCAGAATTGCAAGAACAAGATTTAGGTCTTTCAGAGGGTAACTCGACCTTTCTAGAACTCTTATTGTATAGAATGTTATCTGTCATTTTGTCAAAGATGACAACCTCTATTTCCTGTTCCACCGAAACCCCTATAAATGTTGTTTGGAGATAGATCAACCATGTGGTGTTGCCATATTTTTTTGGTTCAAATGACCTGTGTGATATGATCTTTAATGGGAAGTCAGTTTAACAGAATAATTAAATCCTTTAGGGAGGATTAATTTGAAATTTCTTATTTATGAGCTGTCTGGTGCCTTGTTTTCTTTAACAGATGTATGTGAAGGAGTTGGCATTTAGATTTGAATGCGTTTTTTAACTGTTTGTCTCCTAAACATTATCTTTTCATTCCTTCCCTGGGATCTCCTTTTAATAAAGCTTTATGGAAGGAAAAATCCTCCCTCCGCCCTACAGGCCCATCTTGTTCACCTGCCCACCTCCATGGCTGCAGACCAACAAAGGCACTTACTCAAAAAACACACATGACGAATGCTGCCTAGCCAAGAAAGCTGTGCCCGTCAAACACCTTCCCCAGTCTGATCCTGCCAGACCGATATTAATGTCACACCAGAACCGACATATGGAGGTCTGTCTATGTTTGTGAGTTCCCTGTGGTTTCTGTGTCCTCTTTGCACACCAGAGTCTTTCCATATGTATCACCAAGTCCACGCTGGTGGCCTGTGTCACGGGTGACACAGACATAATGAAATCTACAGCCACAACTCTAGGCTGTTTTCAACTCCTCATTCTCTCATTCATTCCTTCATCCAAGGATAACAAGGGCAAAGTTTTCTGTATTCCTCTGTGCATTTCTGCACAAGCCCGTCTGATGCACACGGCGGGTGCTCAATTATTAACAGACTGAGCACTCCTGGAAGGTAGCCAACAGAGCCACGCACTCACCCACCCAGGGTCCCGCTGAAAGGGGGGCTTCCAGTGGCATTTAGGGAATGGAACTGTGCAGTTCCTGGCTTGGCATTGCTTTATTGACATAGGAAGTATATACTGCTTCCTTCCTCCCCCAAAAGATGATTTTGGTGAGTGAGAAGCCTAGTGGGAAGATGCAGCTAATCCAAATGAGCACCTAGAGATGAGAGATGGACAGATTTTCCCTGACTGAATACACAGTTGTCACAGTTAGGGTAACTGTTCTCACATTGCCTATACCCCCGAAAGCATACATGCACGCACCCTCCTCCACCCACGAAAGATGCAGTCTCCTAACATCTGTGGTTTCAGTGACTGCCTGAACTGGCCACGTGGCTGCCTGCACGGGGGAAATGAAGTTCTTTTGTTCTTTTGCTCCCTCACCTTCTTCAGTGGAATCAAGGGTTTATGAGGTTATTTTTAGCCACTTTTGTCTGCAGGGAAAGGAAGAAAGGCAAAAGTGAAGGAATCCTGAGGTTCTGCTGCAACTTCCAGGAAAGAATGGGCTTTAAAAAAGCCCAATGGTGAAGATTGATTCCTTTGTCGATAAATGTCGGCAGCTAATCTAGTGCCAATTGCCTATGCCTGAGGAATGAGCCCCAAGGACCCAAGTGAACTAGATCATCACGCCGTGTGGCATTTGTTTTTCTCCCAAACACTGACCAGGCATCTGCCATTCCTTTCCATATTTTACACTGCAGAAGAAAAAGAAATGCCAAACAGTTTCTGCAACTCCAAAGGTCAAATTGGATATGTTTTGACATATGTTGAAAGTAAATTATTCTAAAATCTATTCACATATAGAATTATCTTTCTGGGACACACCACACGAAATGTCACGTTCACCCCTGAGTTCCTTCATGTACCAAGCCAGTGGGCAGTGACTTGCCTTGCTTGGTTTTACTGAGCCAGACAGACCGTTGGGGTTGGGGTTACTAATGGGGCGGGGCGGCGGGAGGTACTTAGTATCCCTCTGTTGGCCTCCCAAACAGGTAACCACTCCTGCCAAGAGGATACCATCTCCCTCCCTGGCTCGTGGCTTTCAGGTCACTTTCAGGTCTGCTCAATGGCAGATAAAGCCTTGGGTCCATCCTGGCCTAAGGAACATCAGTTTTTATTAGAAGCTGAAAAGCCTTTAGAGACCTGGGGGAATAAACCACTACCTCAGATATTTCCAGCTTCATAGACAGGATAAAGCCATCCAGGCCTGCTTATTCATCCTTCATTTCCCAGCCCCCGCCCAAGCTCAGGAAGATTCTTAATGAAGAGAAGCTTTCACACTTCTTCCCTATAGCGCTGAGGAATCAATGTTACATAGTAACCCTGTACACCCAAACATGACACAAAAGTTACCTTGCAAAGTTCCATGGACTTCAATCCTTGGTTTTTGTTGTTGCTATTTTGTCTTTGGTTTTTGCTTAATTCCATTTAATCCTACATCATCTTTAAGTACTGCTCACATTAAATTGACAACACAGTGAGACACACTGTCCGAGACTAGCAGAACACCAGGGTCTGAAGGAGGACGGAAGCTTCTCCTTGTAGGGTTCTCCCTGTAGGGCCCACCCATCTGCCCCGTGCTTGGTTGGTCTTGGCTTGAATGTCCACCCAGGGACTCTGAGGAGCAGGCAGGTGCCCAGCATTTTCCCAGGAGCATCACAAACACCTGCCAGGAGGTCTGAGTACTGGAGTTACCCTCCTGCTACGGATGAGGCTCAGCTGAGGTAAAGAAGCTGGAGGTGCCCAGCTAGGAGAGCAGAACTCAGACGCCATCGTTCCATCGTTCTCTGAACCCACTTGTAATCTTGACCCCTCCCACCCATCCTCACCCCCCGCCCTCCGCTCAAAGCCCACTGGAAGCCACTCATTGCCCTCAGAGTCAGGTTGAACCTCTTGACCTCTACAGCTTCGTTTTGTTCCTTTCCTCCCCTGTCCCTCTGCACTACTGGCTGAAGGAACTTCCAGGTCCTGGATTTCCTGGGCCTCTCTTCCCCCTTCCCCTTGCCTGGTTCGCTCCGTTATTTAGACCTTGCGGAGGTCTCAGCTGAAACCTCATTTCCTCTGGGATGCCTTTTCTGATTGCCTGTGCCCACCCTGCACAGCCACAATCAGTACCTCTCTGTATGCTTCCAGACCACTCTGTACATTCCTCTGTCCTGGTACAGATTCTTCTCGAGCCTGTGGTGTGCTGGTAGATATTCAGCAACCAGCTCTCTGGGGAGAAGAGGAGGGAGGTTTGTATCACTTATTTCCATGATACAAACACTTGTACCATTGCCAGTTTCAAGCCATCCACGTGGCTTCGCTGAGCTTGGGCTTGGAAAAGGATCAGTAGGACGATCCACCCTGGCTCCAGGGGGTGTCTGTCTTGTCCTCTCTGACCCAGGGCAAGACAGGGACCAACTCTGTCTTGTTGACCATTGTCTATCTCCTCAGTGACTCAGGAGAAGGGCAGGCAACAAAAGGCACTGGTATTCTGGGAAATACTGGGATAGCAACCTGTGTTGCTTCTCCACAATGAGTAAGAAAGGGAAGGAAGAACGCTGGACAAAGGCTGGGTGTAATGAAAACAAAAACCAACACTCACGGCTTCCTTGCACACCACACAGTATTTCCACACATGCTGTTGTCATGTGATTGTTTTCACAGAGAGGTGTTTGGTAGTAGATGAAGAAACTCTCTCCCCAGAGGGGCAGGGATCCACACAGGATCCTACGGTTCACACCTGGGACAGGACAAAGGTCTCTTGAGTTCTAGCCCCATATCTCCTCACTGTCCAGGGTGGCTTCCCATATCAACACCCCTGCTTGGAGTGGGAAGGTAGCCATTTGGGCATACATGGGGATTGGAACAGGGAGGGTGATGGTGCAGAGATGGGCAAGGACAGCCCAGGCATGAGGGGTGTTGTGCCTGAACACACGCCCACAAAGCCCAGCACATGCGTGACATGGTGTGTCGGGAAAGGAATACCGAGTGAGTGACCAAGCCACTGGGGGGCAGGACTGTGAGCGCTTGAGAGTGGGGCTTGAAGAATCAAATATCTGGGTTCACATTCTGTTCCACCATGTCGCTGTGTGACCTTGGCCCTGGAAATGTTTTGTGCCATCACTTCCTGCAACTACTACTAAGTTTTTTTAAGATTTTTAAATTCATTCATGAGAGAGAGTGAGAGAGCGTGAGAATGATAGGGGGGAGTGGGAGAAGCAGGCTCCTCACCGAGCAGGAGCCTGACATGGGGCTCGATCCCAGGTCCCTGGGATCCTGACCTGAGCCAAAGGCAGACGGTTAACTGACTGAGCCACCCAGGCATCCCACTCCTTTTTTTTTTTAAATAGTCCCACCCTCAGAGGATTGTTAGCAAGATTAAATTAGATAACACAGACCAGATGCTTATAGCAATGTTTGTTCTACAGGACATGCTCGGTATTATTTTTCTTTCTTTACAATGGCTTTTTTCAATGTTTTAGAAGATACTGAGATACTTTCTCATCCTTTATTGGTGTAAATCAGAGGAAAAGAAAACCTTGCAATAGTATGGTGCTGTTGGCACAAGAAGAGATATGGTGCTACCCAGCTGCCAAGATCAGTATATTTCTGACTTTCTGGAAGTTGCAAAAAAAAAAAAAAAAAAAAGAAGTCTTGAGATGGTCACAGAGTTAGAATGAAAACCACGGACCACTTGGACTTATCTCATAGACATCTGAGGATTTGCCTTCTCCGTGTAGATTCACCAGTGGCTTTATGTGGCCCAAGACATGCTTTGCAAAATACAATCATGAGTGAATTATAGAGAGACATTAAATGTCATCTAATATAAATTAGGATGATTTATCCTGTACCATTTTCTTACCTGTGTGGTATATAGTTATTTCTGTGTTTTATTTGTAGTCTGTGTCTTCAATCATCACTATATTTTTTTTAAGATTTTATTTATTTATTTGAGACAGGTAGAGAATAAGCAGTGGAGAGGGGCAGAGGGAGAGAGAGAGAGAAGCGACTCCCTGCTGAGCAGAGAGCTGGATTTGGGGCTTGATCCCAGAACCCGGAGATCATGACCTGGGCCGAAGGCAGATGCTTAACCGACTGAGCCACCCAGGCGCCCCCACAGTCATCACTTTAGCTGGTAAACCCCTTTCACGCAGGGCCTATGTTTGCTTTCGAATCAGGAGAATGGTCTTTATGTTCTTAAAATTACTTTATGTTACAAAAGTATAACAAAGACTATATTTTGTGACATGTGAAGATTACATGAAATTCAAGTTTCATTTTCCATGGATAAAGTTTTGTTTAAAATTTTTTATAGTGAGGCTATGCATTTAATATTGTCTCTGGCCATTTTCATGCAGAGTTGAGTCTTTGTAACAGAGATCATATGACCTGCAAAGCCTCAAATATTTACTGTCTAGCCCATTACAGAAAAGGTTTGCTCACTCCTGGCCTAAAATAACCAGTAGATCCCCAAAGAAGTTAAGGTCTTATCAGTAAATGCTACCATGGACTTGTTGAAATTCAAGGTTTTTACTGCCTCTCCAAGCTCAGAGGGAATGCTGGAGACAGATGCCAGGTTTTAAAAGCCACAATGTGATCAGACAGTTCAAAATGCTCAAGAAGACATCCTTCTGGTCTCTAAGATCACTGTCATGGGAGTATGAAGCTAATTTTAAGTAACAAATACAAGGCAGAAAGACTGCAACCTTGAGTCTCAAATCTTTTTCTTTTTAATTTTTATTCTTTTTTTTAATTTTTAAAATTTTTTTTATTTTTATTTTTAAGATTTTATTTGTCAGACAGAGATCACAAGTAGGCAGAGAGGCAGGCAGAGAGAGAGAGGAGGAAGCAGGCTTCCTGCCGAGCTCAGAGCCTGATGCGGGGCTCAATCCCAGGACTCTGGGATCATGACCTGAGCCGAAGGGCAGAGGCTTCAACCCACTGGGCCACCCAGACACCCTTCCTTTCTTTTTTTTCGTATGTACCTTTTTTTTTTTTTTTTTAAAGAATTTACTTACTTATTTGAGAGAGAGAAAGAAGCTAGAGGTTGGGGGGAGCAAAGGGAGAGGAAGAGAGAGAATCCCAAGCAGACTCCCCAGCACGGGGCTCCATCTCAAGACCCTGAGATCAGGACCTGACCTGAAACCAAGCTACCCAGGAGCCCCAGCACCCACGCCATGATTCTCTAAGCCAGTAGGGACGGCCACCAACATTGCACGGGGCTGTTTACAAGATCTAACATTCTCTGTTCATTGTTAACACGATACCGTCACTGCATGCTTAGGCCTTCCAAAACTTAACTCTCATGTCCATCCAGGCCTCTTCCACAGGCTGGGGGCAAACGGTAGTGGCAGTGGGTTCTGGGTGACTGCCAGCAGAAGGGTTCCCAGGCGTTTCCATGAAGCTCTCACCAGCGAACCCACAGAAGAATGAAGGCATGTGCTTTCCCAGGGTCAGGCCCCAGATGCAAACGGGGACTCTGCCAGAATCATACTTTAATGTTGCCCTGCACTTAGGCACCAGTCAGTCCCCCCTGTACCTTATTCAGATTCTGTTCCATGGGACATTATTATCACGTATTAACACATGCTTTGGCTTCAGTTTTGAAAACCCAGGCACAATTCTGAAAACTGTTTCTACCAAGTGTGAATTTTCCCACCTGTTTTTTTTTTTCTTTTTCCTATTTATTACACCTCCCTGTTGGGTGGATTGTGTCAACATTTTTCTCCACAGTTTAGAGAAGGCAACAACTTTTTACAAAAATGGGTTTGAACTTCTAATCTTACCTGCCGTGTGAAGAAGCCCTTGAAATGCAGCTCAGCACCAAGGGGCTTAAGAGGACAGATGCGTCATTTTTTACACTTTCAGTTCAGGATTTTGCCGTTTCCAGAGTACTTAGTAATTGTTCAGCATTTTCCTGCAGAATTCTCATCCTTACTTTTCTGAACGAGAGTCAGTTGTGATGCATTAATGGTAGTTTCACCTGAATTATAAAAATTAACTTCTGTATCTTTTGAGGGATAACTCAGTCTCAACACTTGGTTTTCTTTCTAAAACAGAGAATTGGAGGAGATTTTATGGAATGGTTACTTTATATTTTCCACCACTCATAGTGACACATCAATTTTTGAAAATCAAAGCTCCTAATGATGATTTACTTTAAGAAAATAAAAGCAGGGGCGCCTGGGTGGCTCAGTGGGTTAAGCCACTGCCTTCGGCTCAGGTCGTGATCTCAGGGTCCTGGGATCGAGTCCCGCATCAGGCTCTGAGCTCGGCAGGAAGCCTGCTTCCTCCTCTCTCTCTGCCTGCCTCTCTGCCTACTTGTGATCTCTGTCAAATAAATAAATAAAATCTTTAAAAAAAAAAAAAAGAAAGAAAATAAAAGCAAATAAGCAAAAAATTAAAGCACAGCTGCACTTCAATTAAAATGGCTATCTGCAAAAAAAAAAAAAAAAAAAAAAAAAATTCTCACTGTTTACCATGAAAGATCACTCTAATTGAGGCTATATCAGTGGTAAGGAGAAAGGGGGATAAAGCCTGATCTGCTAATGGATCAGGGGTAGAATTTCTACACTCAATCACTATTATTCACAGATGCCATATTTGAGAATTCACCTACTTGATGAAACATATTTGTAACCCAAAAATCAATACTTGGAACATTTTCATGGTGATTTGCAGACACGCATAGAGCGGCAAAAAATCTGAATCACCTGACACACGAATTCCCAGTTCGCACTGAGCAAGGCAACGCTCAGCTGTTTCAGATCTCACAGTGTAAACAAGTGTCTTGTTCACAATGTCCTCTTGTGGGTTTTTTGTGGGTGATTCTGTTCTTTAAAAATGGCAAAAGTGCTAACATGCTTCCCAGTGTTCCAAAGCACAGGAAGGCTATGATATGTCTTATAGAGAAAATAAGAAGTAAGATAACTTTCATTATCTAACTTACATAAGAGTATACACTGGGGGCACCTGGGTGGCACAGTGGGTTGAGGGACCAACTCTTGGTTTCAACTCTTGATTTCAGCTCAAGTCTGATCTGAGAGTTGTGGGATGGAGCCCTGCGTCAGGCTTCCCACTGAGCACACAATCTGCTTGAGTGTCTCCCTCTCTCTCCCTCTACCCGTCCTCCCACCATCCCCCACCCTCTCTCTAAAATAAATAAATCTTTAAAAAAAGAAAAAAGGAGGGGCGCCTAGGTGGCTCAGTTGTTAAGCATCTGCATTCAGCTCAGGTTGATTCCAGGGTCTGGAGATTGAGCCCTGCATTGGGCTCCCTGCTCGTTGGGGAGCCTGCTTCTCCCTTTCCCACTCCCCCTGCTTCTGTTCTCTATCAAATAAATAAATAAAATCTTAAAAAAAAAAAAAAAAGGAAAACACTGTGTTATGTAAGTTTCATTCAGGCATAACTTATAGTATTATGGGCCCTGAGTACAATGTAAATGAATCGACAATACATATTAAATAAGTATCTTTAAACAGAAACACACATGAATTAAAGTTACATATGGATCAATTGACAAAAATGCTAGGACCAGAGCCTTGCAGGAACCCACCCCTATATTTCTGTTAGGAGCAGTGGTTCAGCCTTGGCTAATTCAGCATTCAAAGCCATTTATAGGATATAACCGCCTCAAATAACAGAAACTGATGGTATTTAGATTTTCTTTCTATTCAGTTCTCACATATGGGCCATAAGTACCTTTAGTCCAGAAGAATCCCTGACTGTTAAAATTACAACTGTTTTTTTTTTTTTTTAAATAATTATAATTACTTTCAAAGCAGGAAGAATGTCTTCTAGTTCTTCCCAGATAAGTGCAGTTCTCTTATTTATGAATACAGAACCATACTCCAAAAGGAGTCATACTGAAGGTTGATCATTCTGCAAGGTTGATAAAGGAAAGGTTAGGCGATAAGAAGGAAAGGAGGAAACAGAGTAGGAGCCTGGGGACTGCTATCATGAATTCTTCCACATCAGCCATTCCTGAGACCTTTTGTTCCCCCTGGCCAAACAGTTTGTACCATCTGGGGAAGCCTTCCTTTCAAATGAGAAAGAAAGGGCACAGGGGGCAGGGAGGTTATGTGGATAGACGCTGGTCCTAATCTTTTTTTGTAACAATCATATACCCAACAGGATGGAGTTGCCCATGAAAAATTAATAATAACAGAGCTCCAGTTGAAGGTCATTCATTATAACCAACCCTAGCATAGGGTTATGTTTGTTGTAGAATTAGACACTAACTGGAATTTGTACCTGTGTTATCATTACACAGTATCCAAAAAAGGGGAAACCTCTGGCAACCTTCATAAGGTTTTCTAAGAAAAAGAGGCATTTGCAACTTTAGATACTAATGTATCCACAGAATTCACTTTTATTCAAAGAGAGGACAGTCTTAGGTTTCTCCCCTACTCCCCAGATACCTGATTATAATAGCAAAGGAGATCGCTGTGGTTTTTTTTTTCTGGCTTGCAAGAAATAAGGAAAATTATTTATTTTGCCCTCTGAAAAACTGAAACTATTACATTTTCTTCATTGCCATGCACATATGAAGTTATTTTCCTCAAACCAGATTCTAATTTTCTATAATTCAGTAGGACAGCCCACAGAACTTTCTTGCCTCCAGGTTTAAAGTGCTATGGGGAAAAATTAAATCATTGCCCAAAAAGGGAAGTGAATGAGTTGTGATACCAGAAAAATATGTGATGACTCACAGATATGAAAAGAAGTTTCCTCTGCAGCAGGAGACTCTGGGAATACTCAGGAAAGTGACTTCGCTTTCAGTTTTCTCGTATTTTCTCCTTTTTGTCCTCCACATTAACTCCCAGCTTAGGAGGGGAAAAAAAAGTTCCATAGAATCAGACCAACAGAGCTGAGAATTATGCTCTCCTCTCCTCTTAGTCAGTAAAATGGAGATTGAAAAAATCTGAGGCACACATCAATGTCAGTGGTAACCACTGCAATTGCGTATTATAAAACTTAATCATGAAATCTTGTAGCCGTTACACACTGTCTTGCCCAAGCATTAAATACCAAGAATTCTTCCTGTTTCAAAATTTGAGTCTTATCAAAAGATCATGTACTTTCCCCATAAGCATTCAATCCTACTCAGTGCCTTAGGAAACTCTGAAGATTTTGGGGGGGAATATGCTTGTCGTAACTGGAGAAATCACCAACTTTGTTAACTCTAACTTTGGGGGGGAGGGGTTCTCACTTTCATTCCTCTTGCCTTTAATAAGTCTTCCTTATCACCCCAAGCAGAATGGCTAAAGGCACCTTGCATCACGTATGCGTTTCATCAGTATTAAAAAATTGTGAGAGGGAGGTACAGAAATTGGGGTCAGAAATGGACTTAACAGGTTCTAATATTTTTAGGGGGCTGGGGAATTCATAAAATTCCTTAGCTTTGGTTTCCTCATTCATGAAACAAGTGAAAATACCCACCAGCTCTTATAAGGCCAGATGGCTTAAATATACAATTGCTGGCCAGGCGATTGGGATATATAAGTTCCAAATGGGAATGATAAGTGATGCTTTAGAAGTTTGGCTGATCATTACAGTTCCTGTTTATAGATTCATCCTCTCTGGCAAGGATATGAATCACGTTAAGTATATGGATTTTTAATCTAAATTGGCATGTCTCTGGTTAAAAAGAAACAAGCTAACCAAATGTTAATTTAGACACATTGTATTTATGTAGGGGTAAAAAGAGAGAGAGAGAGTATCCTGTCTGGGTCATTTTGTCTCTCCACTGTTGACCCTGGGCTGCCACCAAGGTGGGAGAGGACAGTGCTAGAGACCACTGATGACCGTGGGCTACATTGCTGCAATGCCTTGACCTTGGGGTTATTGACACATTTACCGATTCCTTTTATTCTGACAACACCCTGAGTGGCTCACTGAGGTTGATTTAGTTCTCATGTGTTACTGATGAATGAGCCAAAGCAGAGGGAAAGTAAACTGCACACTTTCAGAGGCACAGCACCCAGAACCTCCGGGGCCCAAGCCAGGGATCTTCCCCATCAAACCAGGCATTTCCTGGAGCAGGCTGCTGAATTTCCTCCCCTGGCTATCTCTAAAGTTATGTCTGCACCTATGGAATAAAGGAAATCCTCTTGGTTGCTTTTGGATGACTTAGGATGAGGACATAAGCTTCTCTGAATTTTGAGTTGCCTTGCTCTGCTTTGGTTTTTGTGTTTATCGGTTGTTTCCTCAGAAGGTGGTTTAATGTGCATTCCTTCTTGAGGACTATAACATGTTATTTATCCTTTTATTCAAAATATGATAAAAATATATTTTATTTTAGGAGCACCTGGGTAGCTCAGTGGGTTAAAGCCTCTGTCTTCAGCTCAGGTCATGATCCCAGGGTCTTGGGATTGAGCCCTGTTATCAGGCTCTCTGCTCAGCAAGGAGCCTGCTTCCCCTTCTCTCTCTCTCTGCCTGCCTCTCTGCCCACTTGTGATCTCTCTCTGTCAAATAAATTTAAAAAAAAAAAAAACTTTAAAAAATATATGTATTTTTAAATTTTAGAAAATGCAAAAAGTATAAACAATGAAAGTGAAATAAGATGGCTTATTACCCAGAGAGAACCACTGTTCCCAGACTGATATGCCATCTTTCTCCCTTTGTAGTTGAAATTAGGGATAGAAAGATGTGTGTATCCTACTTTTTTTTTTTTTTTTACATAACCCTTTATAGCCTTATATTGTATTTTTCAGTGCCAGTAAGCATTTATTATAAAAGTCATGTTGATGGCCAAACTAATAATCCACTAAATGGGTATACTCTATTTACTTAACCTTTCCCCAGCTGTTGGTCAGCTGTCCGTGCTGCTTGAAAGGAACACCACACAGAGTAAAACAGCAGTGTGGATGATGGATATGTCTCCGCTGGCACTTCTGGTTATGTCTCCAAAAAGGATTCCTCAAAGAAAAGGCTCAAACATGATATGCTGAAAAAAAGATGCCTAAAAAGAAAGGTACAGCCATTTTAAGGCTATTGGTGGAAACCACCAAATTGCTTTTCACGGTGCGTGAGGGCTCATGGCCCTTGCAGAGGAGAGCCTGTGTCATCTCTGTCTAATACACCGAGTCACCCACTCTTTGGATAAGCCATCGAGGACTGTGGATTCATTTTTACAGAGCCTGAGCATCACCAAGAAGATAATTGGGAACTAGCTTAAGTTTTACTTTGGATTTTAAAGCTATATATATATATATATATATATATATATATATGCATGTTTATATATACTTTTCAGGTTATCAGCTCTTCAGTGTTTTCTGCTGTATTAGTCCAGGGTTCTTCAGAGAAGCATAATCAACAGGATGGGAGATGATGGATGGATGGATGGATGGATAGATGGATGGATAGCTAGATAGAAAATACATGGATACATAGACAATAGGTGATAGATAATAGATACAGGGATAGGTGATAGACTAATAGATATACAGATAATAGATACATGGATAAATAATAGTAAATACATAGATATACAGATAGATAATAGATAGGTGATAGATACATAGATTAATAGAGAGAGAGAGAGAGATTTATTGTAAGGAATTAACCCACATGATTATGAAAGCTGACAGGTTTCAAGATCCGCAGGACGAATTGGCAAGCTGGAGATCCAGAAGACCTAGTAATGTAAACTCTAGGTCATGGGCCAACAGATTTGAGACCCAAGGAAAGCCAATGTTTCAGTGAGAATCTGAAGACAGGAAAAATCTGAAGTCCAAGCGCCAGGTCAGCCAGGCAGAAGGAACTCCCTCTCATTCAGGGGAGAGTCAGCCTTTTGTTTTAATCAGGTCTTTAACTTATTGAATGAGACACACCCGCATTAGGGAGAGCAATCTGCTTTACTCAATCAGTTTAAATATTGAACTCATCCAAAAATGCCCTCACGGAAATACCCAGAGTAATATTTGACTGAATAGCTGGGCACCCTAAGGTCCAATCAAGATGACACGTAAAATTAACCATCACACCCTCACCCTTGTGCCACCTTTGCCTGCCTATCTGTCCCAACCATTCCCTAGAGGTGACTCTGCAATAGCAACATTTTTTTTAAACAACAGTAGCTATTTCTGGTGGGTTTGTTACATCATATCATTCAGGACCAGAGGGGATAGCCTTCCTCAACCTGTGTAGATGGTAAATTGTGACAAACAGAAACCTGGTTACATGATGGGTAGATTTCCAACAGCAGCTCATAAGAGCCCAATCACCTAATAGTGTTTCTGAACATGGAAGTAGTAGTACCATTTCAGCTGTAACCAGCCATTTTAGCACCGTGGGAAAAATCTGTCCATGATTTCTAAGTCAGAATGCCAGAAATAGGCAGGTGCCACCATGTTTCTGCCTCACACAGCAAATCAGGAACCTGAGCCTTGGTAGGTGAGAGCTTTGAGCCTGAGATCCTCCTTCCCCATATTTTCAAAAGGTTCTGAACTGCTGGGAAAATGGGAACTGCTTTGTCTCTGAGATATTTTGTATCATCGCTGACTCATTTAGACATTTATTCATATATTCATTCATTCTTGCTTTCATTTTGTAAACAACACCCTCCATGACTATGCATATGGGCGAGTAGGAAGAGAAATTGTAAGTTCCGTGTTTTAGAGCTGTTTGCAAGCCATGTTTAGGTTGACTTCAAATTCATAGTCTGCCTTTTCATTTTTCTAAATGACCTGGGCATAGAATCACCTGATTCCAAGTTTGGTAACAAACAAAGGGGTTATTCAAGATTCTATTTCCAAAAAAATTTAAAAAAAATCCACAAAGAAAGGATTAATCAAAATTCAAGGAAAAAAAATTAAATGTAGCAACCATTAAGTAGCAGAGGGGATATTAGACTGCTTGGAAGTTAAGTCACATAGAAGGGATTGTACTTCTAAGAGATCTGTGTCACCCCTATGTTATGTGACATTAAACCCAGATCCAGAATTCGATGTCAAGATAGTGAATTCATTTATTCATTTAATAAGTCAGCAAATATTTTTAGGTACTAACTATACACAGGCACTTATTAAAAAGTATTGGGTCTTTTTGCAGCAACATGGATGGATCCAGGGAATATAAGTCTGTGAAATAAGTCAGTCAGAGAAAAACAAATACCATCTGATTTCATTCATATGTGGACTTCAAGAAACAAAACAAAGAAAAAAAAGACACAAATCAGAATGGGGGGGTTGGGGGCATAGATGAAATAGTTGATGGGGATTAAGGGTACACTCACCAGGATGAGCACTAGGTAATACATGGAATTGTTGAATCACCATATTGTACACATGAAACTGTATGTTAACTCTACTGGAGTTTAAGATTGTTTTTAATTTTAAGCATTGGGTCTTAGTAATATTTAAAGAAGAGGGAGAGGAAGAAGAAGTAGGGAGAGAGGAGCTAGAAGGTAGAAGGAGGATCTATAAAGTATACATTTTTTTTTTTTTAAATTTGAGAGAGAATAAGTGAGAGAGAACATGAGAGAGGAGAAGGTCAGAGGGAGAAGCAGACTCCCCAAGGAGCAGGGAGCCCGATGCGGGACTCAATCCTGGAAGTCCAGGATCATGACCTGAGCCAAAGGCAGCTGCTCAACCAACTGAACCACCCAGGCACCCTAAAGTATACCTTTTAATGTGGTCTTTCCAATGACCGCATTGCCATTAAAGGAGACTGTTCATGTAGAGAAACCGCGTATGTTTTTGTACTTTAAAAAATAATGCAGTTTACTGAAGCAGATTGGAGCTTTATTCCTTGAAACTAATAAAAGAGGCTTATGGGAGTTGGAAAGAAATAAAGAGAACGACTTTACAATCGTTTGTAGATACACAAGTATCTTTAGATGGCCTTTTTACTCTTTTTAATGAAACTACCCAAAAACCTCCACAGTAATGGGTAATTCACCTAGGAACTCATCTTCATTATTGGCGTAATTTTTAATTCTCCAAGCTTTTAGTTTCGTGTACATCAAAAACCACTTAAGGGCTGTAAAAAGATCCTGAAAAGAAAGCTACATTTAGAGCAGAAAATTCTGTTATTGAATTTACCATAGTGATCATCATTTGTAAATCTATGAAATCAGTCCAACTGATGAACAGACCCAGCTAGAGAAATCAGCAGGCCTCGTTTGCATCCATACACACTGTCATCACAGATTAGCTGTGGTTGCATTTTTCTCCCCTAGCAAACAGGATGGGTATTTTATGTCACCTTGAAAGTAGGACTTAATAAAAAGCATAATGCCATGTATTGAGCCTCTTTCAAGTGACCAGATCCTTATGACCCTAAAAGTTGTGCATCTCCCCTTCTGCATATCCCTGTTTTATTAAAAGAACATGCATTTCTCCCTCGTGTACCTAGTAAGCATCCAAGTGGGCCCTGCGCTGAGCACTGTGTAAACAAGATAAAGTGAGTGCCTGGTTTTAGGAGTGTTGGCATCAACAGATAGAATTGAAATGACAGACTCAGTTTGATTTTCCCTTTTGTTCTCAGGGAAGCACAAAGACCCGTCCTCCCCAGAAAAGAACAGGACCGTTCACCCTCCACGTCCATACTAAATGCTTCAGAGCAGTTACCTCATTCTCGTACCAAAATGGGCAAACCTAAGGGGGAAAAGGGGAAGGTTCCAAGAGCAGTAGTGGCCTCCCTGGCCTCCCAGCCTCTCATACTTGCCCTCCAGCAAAAACAGAGGAGACAGTTTTGTGTTATGTATTATATTGATGCTGTGTTTTTTTTTTAAAGATTTACTTATTTAAGAGAAAAAGAGCATGAGTTGGGGGTGGTGGGCAGGGGAAGAGGGAGAAACAGGCTTCCCGCTGAGCAGGGACCCCAGTGTGGGTCTCCATCCCAGGACCCTGAAATTATGATCTAAGGCGAAGGGAGACACTTAACCGACTGGGCCACCCAGGCACCCCTTGATGCTCTTTTAAGATTATACTCTGCACATTTCACCTTCTACTAATACCTAATTCCTCTAGATTCCTAATATGCCGGGGTGTGTGTGTGTGTGTGTGTGTGTGTGCATGTGTGCGCGCATGTGTGCGTCCCATCTCAGCTCACTGTTCCCCTGGCAAGTTCCAGCTCACAGCTGTAGCTCAGGATCACACCATCTAGTGGCAGGATTCATCAGGGCTGACTCATATTCTGACATATAATGACAGAGAGCACTGTGTGGGTATCCACTTGGCCAGGCACTTTCCATACCCTATTGGCTGATTGCACAGTGACTGTGTAAGGAATTCACTGTCCCTTTTTCGTAGATGGGCAAATTGACATGCAGGCAAGTTAAGTAACTTATCCAAGACTGAACCCTGGTAACTGGTGGCAAAAGCCAGTGTTCAAAACCATGTGCCTGTTTCCTAGACTCATGATTTTTTTCCTGCTCTCCCACTCTGCCTCTCAGGAGCCTTGGTGGCCGTCTGTATTAGCATCAGTAAGGTAATAAACGTCTGTGGGCTGGAACAGAAATACTCAAAGTAATCGTGTGCCCTGGAGACATCTGAGGCGGCTGCGGACCAGGCCCGGTAACTGTGGCCAGCAGTGTTTGCTGTGCGCCAGGCTCTAAGCGAGGCCCCTCGATACATTATTTCATTTAATTCTCAAATACGGAGTGGGCACCATTTTATCCCCAGCTGGGGGAGAAATAACTGGTTGATGGAAGAGCCAGATCTCACCTGCAGACTTACTGCAGCAGAGAGAGCTTCCCCCACTTTGTTTTTCCGAAAGAAAACCGTAACCTTTTTACTGGTGAGGCCAGCCATCTCTGGCTTCTATGCCGGTCATGTTGTTGCCTGTTGCCCCTGGATGCGATGGCACCTGTTCTCTTCCTGTCATGCTCATATGAGAACCTTGCCATAGGGATTACACACCCGTAGTCCCCAGGCTCTGTGGCTGACTTCACAATGCTGAGATTTTATGGTGACTTCTTAGCATCAAGATGCTATTATATTAGGGGCGCCTGGGTGGCTCAGTGGGTTAAAGCCCCTGCCTTCAGCTCAGGTCATGATCCCAGGGTCCTGGGATCGAGCCCCACATCGGGCTCTCTGCTCAGCAGGGAGCCTGCTTCCTCCTCTCTCTCTCTCTGCCTGCCTCTCTGTCTACTTGTGATCTCTATCTGTCAAATAAATAAAATCTTTAAAAAAAAAAGATGCTATTATATTAGAATCATTAATTGAATAAATTGACATTTTACTGGCTTGGATGAAATTGAGATGGTGATACACGGGGTGTGTGTGTGTGTGTGTGTGTGTGTGTGTGTGTATGTGTGTGTGTAGGAGATAGCTGGAAGATATGCATTAGCAAGAAGTCAGGACCCGAAAATACTACTGGAGGTCCAAATATCTGAGTAACAATATTACTTTCCGACAGAGAACTCTTTACTAGAAGGATTCTCAGTAGGAGCTGAATTGCTTTTATTAGTTTATTTATAGTGTGCTCTTCCCTTTTCACCTCTATTTCAAAAGAGGGTATTGGTGCTTTTTAGAATGTGTGAAAGTTCTCCATTTACAGAGTCCTGGAAGATGTTTTCTGCCAGCTCCTTGGTTCAGCAGCTCTCAGTGAGCTCCAGTGAAGACAGGGGGAGGAAAAAAAAAAAAAAAAGCTTCCATCCTGTCCATCCTCTTTGGCGTGCATTTCCTGACCCATCCCCCTCCTGCTCAGATTCCCCACACAGGGTGGGCGTCTACAGGACACTTAGGAAGCTCCTCTGATTCTGGTTCCCTGTTATTCCTCTTCTCACTGCTTTACTATTCTCCACTCAATTTCAAACTAAATGGAACTGCAGATGGGCACATGAGCACAGAGGTTTCCCAAAAATACACATTTTTCATGAGCGCTTCCCTCTCGAAGTGTGTGGACAGAGCCAGCATATTATCTCCCCATTATCACTCTGTTTTAATGTCTAACTGACAGATGCCTGTCAGTAAAACAAGGCAATAATGGGCAGAAAAAGCTCTCTGCTCTCAGCAAAAAAAGAAAGACCCCGGATCCCTGTCAGGCTCAGAGACGCTCATCAGCCACTGTTAAAGTAAAGAAGACTTATACGTGCCTCTTCGGGGAATGCCCATAAATGGCCTAAATGTTTTCACCCTACTTAGTGAAAAAGGGGAGCTGTTTCTCATACATGGGCCGATTTCTCCTCCTGGTGGAAGCTGGCCCAACGTGTTAATGGGTTACTGCAACCCCAGAGTGGGGCGTGGCCATGCCAGATGGCACCTGCAGGCTTCACTGGGTGAGACTGCCGTCCTGATGAGTCACAGGCAAGGTCTGGCTGATACAGGCTCAGTGATCTCAACCCGTCAGTCTGATGCATCGCGGTTCTGCCAGTCTGCCTCCCTGCGCTCAGGCTCCTTTAGGTGGATCTAGTCAACAGCACCACAGTGGAAGGATACAGGGGCCAGTGATACCCACTGATCTGGGCCACAGTGAGCAAAATAGGGGATATTTTAGATTTGTTCTCATTTTCCTAAGAAACTAGTCAATGCAGAAGTCCTCTATCTATGAGGGGTGTTCAGCCTAAGGAAAGACGAAGTCAGACAGCAGAACAGGTGAGGGAAACAGTGCCCGCCCTTCTTACTGAGAGTGCCGGACAGCAGGAACCATGTCCTTGACTTATTTTGTGTTCATCTGAATCACAAATCCAGCCCTCTAGACCAGGAAGGTGAGTTATGGGGTGACAGTCTGATTTTTCTTTTAATTTCAGTAAAAACAGGTGGACCTTGGGATGCCTGGGTGGCTCAGTCATTAAGCGTCTGCCTTCGGCTCAGGTCATGATCCCAAGGTCCTGAGATCGAGCCCCACATTGGGCTCTCGGCTCCATGGGGGTCTGCTTCTCCCTCTCCCACTGCCTCTGCTGTGTTCCCTCTCTCATTGCATCTCTCTGTCAAATAAATAAAACATTAAAAAAAAAAAAACAGGTGGACATTTAAGAATAATCTAAACAATAACGAAACAACTCAGTTACTATAGCTTGTAACTAAGGCACCAGTTCCTCACTCTGAAAATTGGCAATCAAAGGAAAGAATTAAGCAGTGATCATGCCTTTTCTGTGCACGTTGGATTTCAGCATAACCAGATTGCGCTGGTTGATGAGGGAAAGTTTTTCATTACAGGAGAATTCCTGCTACTAAAGTTGGAAGGGAAATTCGACTTAGAATGCTTGATTTTGTAGTCCCCCAAGTGAAATAATTACTTCATGCAACTGTCATCAATGGATGCAATAATTAGGCCAGTAGAATATTGATGGGGAAGGTCACACTGAGGGAATCCCTGCCATCACTTGAACCCACTAAAAGTGGGACAGCTACCATTACATTCGGTGCCCCCTGATGTGATGCAGTGAGAAGTACACAGAGTCACCTATGAACTGTTGTCTAAGAGATGAACTTGAGCTCAGTCAAGCCCATCTATAAGTTCACAGAAAACACAGGGGACAGAGGAACAAATTAAATGATACCACAAGAAAGCAAAATTAGAACACGGCTTTCTTCAGCAAGACAGTGGCATAAGGAGTAAAAGGAGGTGCCATGTAAAATTTACTTAAAGAGACATCTAATATTACATCTTGGGACACCTGGGTGGCTTAGTTGGTTAAGCGTCTGTGTTCAGCTCAGGTCATGATCCCAGGGTGCTGGGATTGAGTCCCTCAGCAGGGAGTCTCCTTCTTCCTCTATGCTCTCCTCTGCTTGTGCTCTTTCTCTCTCTCATGTTTTCTCTCTCTCTCTCTCTCTCTCTCTCTCTCTCTCTCTCCTCCTTAAATTTAAAAAGAAAAAAAAAATTCTAAAAAGGCCTTGTCTGGATCATTTAAACAAACCAAGCATAACAGATTTGGGGGGAGGATGATATGAATACAGTTTGGGTATTAGATGATACCAGAAGATCATTAAGTTTGTTAGACAGTGGCTTGTGGTTATATAAGAAAATGTCCATATTTTTAGAAATTCATACTCAAGTATATAAGGGGTAAAATAATAATTTCTGGGATTTACTTGAAAATCTTAATAAGAGGGGCGCCTGGGTGGCTCAGTTGGTTAAGAGTCCTGGGTCCTGGGATGGAGCCCATGTTGGGCTCCCAGCTCATCAGGGAGCCTGCTTCTCTCTCTGCCTCTGCCCCTCCCCCTGGGTCACACTTGTCTCTCTTACTTGATTGCTCTCTCTCTCAAATAAATAAAAATCTTCTTTAAAAATATTCATAGGGAAAAAAATTAATAGGAAAGAAGGGAGAAATGGCAAAGAGAGAGAGAGAGGAAGACATAGGTGTGACGAAATATTGATTAATTGTCAGATGGGCACACTGGAATATATGTCAATTTACTATTCTATTTGTTTGGAACTTTTCATGGTAAAAATACTAAGAAAAAGAGTAACAGAGCTCTCTCAGAGGTGGTAGTAGGGATCCACTGGGGCTGTAACTGGATAATGTCATTATCTGATGATCAAAAATGTCATGGTATTTTTCTTATTTTTTGAAGACGTCTTTGCTAAAAGAAAAACTCATTTTGTTAGATTGGGGGGGCATCCCTAGAAACCAATTCCATTGCCTTCCATCAAGCAACTAGAGGAGATTTGGGTAACAAATAGTCTCTGGTGTGAAAGTGAATGCTGATCTTAGCTGGAATAACTTGCTTTCTTCAGCATCCGCAGTGGTGGTTCTCCAGGGACTTATCTGGCTACATGTGTTTTTCACATTTATTAGTGAAATTGGAGATTCAAGAATAAAACACAGTCTTCAGGAACATTTTGTTAATTTGTGACACACTAGAGATTTTTAGCCCATAAAGCAAATGAATGAGCTCCATGGGGGTATAACTGTTATTTTCACCCTGGAAGGCAGTAAAGACCCACTGTATTTATTAAGCACTTAGAGAATGAAAGTGAATAGTACTATGAAAATAGGAAAGTATACTCACACTACTGCTATTAATAGTGTAATTTTTTTTTTTTTTTGTCTGTTCTGAAGGAAAACCCATCAGATGAAAATTTAAAAGTGAAGGTAGACCTCTGCCTATGTGGCTGTTTTATCTTAGGTAAGAATTTAATTCCTTGTCAGTATTCATTTGTTTTGTTTCTAGTCAGACAGGCTGGATCAGGTTACGGAAACTCACCTATTCTTTCTGGCAGGGCTGGAGAGACAAAGAAATGAACAGACTAGATATTTGATTCAGGACCTTCCTGCTGAGTGGTTGCAAGGCCTGTGGGGCAACCCTCCATGTAAGCCAATGAGCCAGGCTATTTAGAACAGGTGTTGAAGATATTGGGCTGCTAGGGAGGCTTGGGTACAGAGCAGGCTGGTCCTCACACTGAATAAGTCCAGTTAAAGGTGATGCTCTGGGATGCTTGGTGGGGCTCAGTCCCATAAGTGTCTGCCTTTGGCTCAGGCCATGATCCCAAGGTCCTGGGATGGAGCCTCCATCAGACTCCCTGCTGCTCCCCCTGTTTGTGCTCTCTCCCGCTCAAATAAATAAAATCTTAAAAAAATAAAATAAAATAAAGGTGATGCTCCAACAGGTAGGCGGGCTGTGTGAGATGTGGGGACTGATGTCAAGATGCATGCTGAGCTGGGCTAGGCAGCCAAAGGAGAAGAACAAGAAAGGGGCATGGGCTTGAATGAGAAAAACTCACTCCTCAGACGTTCCTTTGAAGGAATTCATTGAATGCCTTGCACTGAGGTCCATAGGAAGTGAGGAAGAAAGAGGCCTCATTCCCCACCAGTACCATGTTGCACAAGAACCCAGAATATACACTGGGAAGAGATTCCATGATAAAGTGATTCAGGTAACTCAGCCCTTGGCTATGTGTTGCTTTTTTCCAGAGCTTGTTTGGATCTTAACTTAAAAGACTGCACCATTTTATTTTGGAGAAACACTAGGAAAGAACCTATGGTTTATCTCTGCATGTATGAGGATGTGTGTGTGTGTGTGTGTGTGTGTGTGTGTCTGTGTGTCTGTGTGTGTAGCGGACAGACAGGGAGCAGAGTCTAAGGGCCGAGGAGAGTAATTCCAGGGACCCTTCTTGTGCTTTGTCACTATCTTTACACAAGACTGTCAAAGCAGCTGTCAGCAGTTCTGCCTCCATGAGACATTTGCTAGGGCAGAGGGAATGGTAGCAAGGAGGACTATAGAGGGGATGGGCCAGGCAGGGAGATCCAGAGCAGGATTGGAAGGAGCCTCTTGTCCCCACCCCAGCCCCAGCAGGATCTGGAAGGAGCCTCTTGTCCCCACCCCAGCCCCCAGCTCTTGTAAGATGACCTTGCTGCCTTACAGTCTTAAACCCTGCCCATTACCGAGTGCCTTCCTCGTGCCGGCCATACACCTATCCCGGGTCCTCAGCCTCAGGGAGGAGGCGGCGGCTCAGCAGCAAGGAGCTGACTTCTGTTGCTAAGCACTGGGGGGCAGGTAAAAGACAGGGCTCTGCCCCTGTCCCCACATCACCCCCACTAAATGCTCCCAGAGTGCTCCTGACCCCAAAGCCAAACATGGTACCAAAACAACACAAAGACACCCAGAGACCTGATGCCTCACTAGACCACATGTGAAAGCACCATGGGAACTGGGGGCCTTCTAAAAATATAAGGCATATGATAGGGAGTCCATCTCTAATGCCAAAGACAGGGATGAAAAGCAAAATCCAAGGAGCTTTCATCCTTACTCTGCACTTGCCTAATTCTTTGTCAAGCTGAGCAACTTCAGTTATCCTGGTGCCAAAACCAAGGGCAAAATGCAGCCAAGTCTCTTGGGACATCAAGGGCCTGAAAGCGCTGCAGGGAGGCCTGGGGCCCCCAGAGCCTCTGGACATCACCCTGGGAAAGGGCAAAACTGCAGCCTCCCCGTGGTCTTGGTGACATGCAGATGGCGAAAGCCCTAAGGAACCCCGTCTTAAATCAGTCAACAGCTGGCTGTATTCTAGAATGCAGGAAGCTATGGTTAAGAATTTAGCAAACCTGTATGCCTAGTACTAGGCTATTTCCACAGAAGAGGGTGAATGAGGTAATACTGGGAATGAACCCCGCATCAGCCTCCTTAATGGTGGGCATTCACTTGGATGCTGGCAGAACATGGGTATGAGCGTAGCATCAGATCAGAAGCTTCTGGTTCTTACAACGTATTCTGCCCTCATTGTAGCTGAACTGTTCATCCCCTGTGTTATCAGAGATCCTGGTCAGCATTCTGTAGCCAGCACGCTTTTCCTTATGCTAGAGAGGGAGCTGAAAAAATACACTTTTATTTTTCATCTCCAAGTGATGTCCCATGAATGTCTTATTCTGTTTTGCCTTCTCCCCTCTATTGTTTTTAAACTTGTCATTTCAACTTTTCTGATGCGTCCCGATTGCTCTCCAGTCCCCAGAACTCATCAGTGAGCTCTACTCCCCAGCCCCCACCTCCATGGACTCAGCAGGGCTGGGGGGGCAGGGAGCCCGTTATTATTTATAAGTGTAATTCAGCTGTTGCCGTGTCTTTGAATGCACAGGGTAGTTGTGGGATTTTTAATTGCCATTTTCATCTATATAATTAAAATTAAATGAAAAAATGGATAGCCTCCAAAATCCGAATTAATTTTATGAGCACTTCTTGAGGGGAAAAAATATGTATAAACATGATAATTGTTACTTGATTTGCCTTCAGCACGACTAGAGGATTTTTACCTGCCTGAAGAGAAAATTGGTAATTTTAAATGAAAGGGAAAAAAAAAAAAAAGATTAGTCTGATACTCCTGGTGCTTCTTGCGGCTGAGAATCAAAAATAATAATGCGGATGGGAAAATGATAAATAACTCTGGGTATCACATTCAGACAGTACACTGTGAGATTGGAGCTCTGTGGATCCAGCTTGCCTCATGCCAGTCTGGAATTTTTTCCTTACCCATTGGTTCATCACCGGTGTTTACACATTCCTCAAGAAAATGTCTTTACCCGCAAATCCAAACCTCCTTCATGCTCGGAAACAAGCATTCCACCTCCTCCCTCTGCTCTGCAAGTGTGACAATGCACACAGAAGCGGAGAATAAGGAGAAAACAAAAAGGCAGGGTTTTTTGTGGTTTGTTTTTGTTTTTGTTTTTTGTTTTAAATCCATTGGGCCCGCCAAGATTGCCGTCTCTGGACTCCTGAAGCGCCTGACGGACATGTTTATAAAGACCCGGATGGTCACTTTATTTGGAATGACAAACTCCCCGCTCCACATAATGAGGTCAGTGAAGCATCCAGAAAAGAAATGTATAATTTGGTAGCGTGGGTCTGTAAGCACAGCCCTGCCGAGACTATTTAAGTTTAATGAAGCAGCTACTTTGCCGCTACACACTCCTAGTGAATGGCCTCCTTGGCGTGTTTTTGAAAACTTAAATGTTGCTGGTAATCATGTCCCAGCAATCTCCTTGGAGAGCTTTTGTGCCCTGTTCTCAGAAGAAATATGCTGCTTTTACATGTTAATGGTTTTGAAATTAGACATTTGCTCCATTTTCACTGGGAAAGGAAGGTCAGTGTGTGATTTCCCGCCTGCCTTCATTTTCTGTGCATATTCAGGAAACTCCAAGTCCGTTCATGGCATGCCGTGCACTGTCTGCTTATAACATGCCTCAAAAGCCGGGGAAATGTTCTATCAAAGAGTGTTCCTATTCTCAGAGACTGTTCTTAGAATTCTGAGGCTAAAAGTCTCCCTCAGAGGGGAAAGTTCCTGGATAGGCCATTATTACTTTTTTCCCCCCCTTGTTTCAATCACTGACCAACATGCACTGTCCATTCATTGGTCTCATTGAGGAGGCCTTGCTCCCTGTGTATGCAGACCTCTAGGAAGGCTAAGGGATGTGTTCAAGATGCCTTCCTAAAGCAGAGTTGTTCATGTAAAACTAACGTCAGGCTTCCGAATCCTGGGCCAGTTTTAATGATGTGCAACTCTGGGACCAGAAAGACTGCTAGCCATTCTCCCAAATTTAGGGCAGTGTCCCCTGAGTAAGCAAGGGCATGATGACTAGTGGAAAGGGGCCATGTCCTCATGGCTCTGCAGCTCCTAAGAGGGTCTGTGGAACCCTCCTCAGGTAAAGTAAAGTCAGACTTGAAATGGCCGGACTCTGCACCATCAGAAACTTCAAAAGAATAGCCACTAGTTTCTTAAAAAAAAAAAAAAAATTCTTGGAGTGGATAAAAGAATGAATAAATTTGCTTCTTGATTTGCTTTTTGACCAACTCTGGTTGTGGGGGTGACAGAGGACCCTTCTAGAACATATTGAGACCTGAGGAACCCACTTCTTAAAAATCTCTGGCTTTGTGTGGGTCGAGTTTGGAGGTCCATGCTTGCTGTAGACTGCCCCTCCAGGCTTGGGGCCTGCTCAGTCCACTGCTAGGCAGCCTGCCTGACCAGGTCAGTGCCGCTAACACACATACTCTTACACTCTGATGTTTACCTGTAATCCATGATAATGTGTACACCCCAACAGAGATGCCAGCCTAACGGATTCCACCCCAAAACAGCCATATTGTCCTAAATCTAAGAGATGAAAGTCGACTGGTCACTGAAAATGCAGCTCTAATGGAAACAAGCCTGAAAAGGAACTTGAGCATAGCTTGCATTCTATTTTCCAGTATATTTATCATGGGCTAGATAAGGGAAGGTCATAGTGGCTGCTGTAACATATAACCCAAGGATCTCCGGCAGAATAGCAGGTTCTCACCACCTACCCTCACTAAACATTTTCATGGACAAGGGAAAAATCTGTGTTCAAGGATCTGAACAGACAGGTCTGGGGAGAATGAGGAGAAGTGCATGAACAAGGAAGAAGGTGCCTCCATGCCACCTGCCAATGGGATGGAGTGGCACAAGGGTCAGAGCTCAAGCATGATCCAGGAGGACAGCACGGCAGAAGCTCACCAGCCATAGGGGATGATGGTTTTCAAAGATAGAAACGTAATGTCGCTCAGCTTACAGTAAGAGCAGGAATGAAGGTAGCTGTGGCAGTAATTCGCTACACGTGACTCAGTCTAGGTCACAAAGCATGTTCACGTTTATTATTTGAGGCCTTACCAACACCCCTACCAAGTGGCTCAGGAAGTATTAGTGCCTTCATTCCAAATATGCAAGAAATCTCAACTGTGGCTCAGAAGCTGAGTGATAGACCCCAGTGAGTACCAAGCCAAGAACAGAACTTCTTCCCCTAGCTCTGCAATCCTCCAATTTGCCAAGAGGTTCCAGGGGCTGCTGGGGCCAGAGGGCAGTGGAGGTGAACAGAGCCCCCCACCTCCCCTTCTCCGGACGCGTCCTGCTGGTGCCATCCATGTTCCCATGGAAATCACTTACCAGAGGCAGACTGTTCAGAAACATGGCAACGATTAGCTGCTGCCCGGTTGGTTCCTTGCTTTGGTGAAACCTGAACTCCGTCCTTTAAAGGGGTCACAGTTTAACAGACAGGCCTTTTGTATCTTAACAATGGTCCCATCAGGCTTTCTTTCATGGGGCCATTCCCTCCTCTTTTGCTATCTTCCTCTCGTCCACCTAGCGCCGCCGTTTTCACTGTGTGCAGCTGGACTCGGCCAGTGCCAAATCATGTTTTATTCGCAGCCTGAGAAAGCAATTAGACAAGCAGTCAAGCCTGGCCAACAAAGGACTTGTCCTACCAGTGCAATCTGATGTTCAAGTTTACAGAGACACGCCACCCCCCACCGGCGCGGTGTTTTGGCCCTGAGAAATCCCCGAGAGCCGAATTCTTGGGTGAACTAGGAAGATACTCTCCCACAGGAACAGCAGTGTTGATAAGAAAGCAGTTGAATGGTGCTTGAAATTTTGCAGGAAGATCAGTGGAAGCCCAGTTGGGCTGCAAACCGACAGCTCAGCTCTTTCTAGCATCCACAGCCACCGCCTGCTGTTTTCCCAGGTGGCTCTGAAGGAGACAGGGAAATGCAGCGGGCCATTTGTCACTGCCCCAGGTGCAACATATGCAAGCCAACTGGCGCATGCGTCCTGCCGAGGCTGTCTCCTGCTCCAGGCCTGGTCCAGGCCTCCAGATTTCCTTTTGACTGAGACTGGGGAGAACGACGCTCCCATCTCTCCTCCTCCACCTGAGGAGATGATGAGATCCGCTCTTGTGGGGTCGGAACCAACTCAGCCCTTCCCACCAAGACCTCAGATGTCTATGCTCCGTATTAGCCTTTACACGCCATTTGCAATTAAAGATGTGGTCTTTTAGAAGCAATGGGAACTCATCACGGGCACGCCAATCTTGGAATCTCAAGGTACTTCTGGTGCTTGGTGGCCAGCAAATACGCCAATATGTTCTTCAGTGAGTGCCAGACCAGAGTGACTCATCAGGCAGGTCCCCAGTGGGGTCCAGGGCTCTGAAGGAATAGCCCAAGAGAAAGCAAGCTTGAGGAGCTTTCTGTCCCTTTAGGCTCAACTCTGTGCCCGGCACCCACTATGAAGCAAAGAAACGGATCAGATGGCCTTTGATATCTCTTTTGCCTTTGAGAAGAGAAATGAAGTCCATCACCCAGAAGTGAAATTACAGATATAAAATAAGTTTAAAGGGGACTCTAGTTCTAGAATTGTTAAGGGCATTTTTAGGGCAGATTTAGGTCGTATATTTAGAATGGCTTCCTTTGATGAGAACTTAATCTGTGTTATAAGTGAATGAACTTGGGGACATTGTGTGCCTAAGCGATGTCCTTTCACTGGGGCAGTCTAACTCCTCCTGACAGTCCTGGTCCCCTTTCTTCCCTCTGTGCATCCCTCCTCTGGCTCCCACCTGGTCCATCGAGCACAGGGAGGGAGGGTTTGGTCCTAAGAGTTGAAGTTACGCAAAACCCGAAAATAGCTCTCAGTGCATGCAGACATAATGATTCCATGCAGCAAGAAGGTCACTGTGTCTGCTTTTCCTGCCAACACTCCCCTAGCTCTTCATCTATGGCTGCCTTGTGAGGCCAGAGAGCTGTGCCAGGAAGTTACCCTGGGTGACTGGGAGGCATTATGAGAATTTATAATAATGTCAGTGGGGTTTTAGAAGAGCAAGCCAGGGGAAGGGGATTAGGTGCAGTTTTAGAAGTTGGGGTTTGAACATCCTTCCGTTCTGTGGCCTGAGAGCTACCATAACTCAGTTACTTTAAAAAAAAAAAAAAATCTGGCCTCTGCTACAAATCAACTCCACCCTGTGAACCCTGCCAACAATTAGAAAGATATCTCTGCCGAAAGTTTACCGTGGTTATCCGAATGGTGGGGTTATGAGTGAGTTGTGTTGTTTTCCTTGTATTTTTCTGTACTTTCTCTAACATACAGTTTCTGGTTTCGGCCATGTAAAAAGAAAGAAAGGCAACAAAACCTATTTAAAAAACAAAACCCTATAGGGGTGCCTGGGTAGCTCAGTGGGTTAAAGCCTCTGCCTTTGGCTCAGATTATGGTCCCGGGGTCCTGGGATGGAGCCCCTCATCAGGCTCTCTGCTCAGCGGGGAGCCTGCCTGCCCCTCTCTCTCTGCCTGCCTCTCTGCCTACTTGTGATCTCTGTCTGTCAAATAAATAAATAAATAAATAGCAAGACTAAACAAGCTAATCATGCAATTGTACCCTTGTATGTTACTGCCTGGCAGTTGAGAAGCCTGTGTCCTCACATCATGCCTCAGGTCAGGGCTGGTGTCCAGAATCCCCTCCCCACCACCAGCTTCCAAAGGTGTCCGGCAGAGAGCAGACCACAACACAGAGAGGATTTGTGTCAGCCAAGGACAGGAATGGGAACATGCTCGAGTGAGGCCAGCCAGACACCACAGCAGCAAGGAGGGGATTCCCTTCCCGTCCAACTGTCTCTGATGTTCAGGCCTCCCTGACATCCTGCGTGTTGGGAGGGAGGGCATCAGTTCATCTGCAAACACTGCGTTCTTCTCCTAAGAATATCCATTTGATGCACATTATTCTGGAAGTTGGGAAGATCCTGTTTTCCAGACCCAGAGGGATCAAGTACTATTTAATAACTGGGAGAAACAGACAGCAGAAAACAAGCTTTTGAAGAATTCCTGAAGTCCTCCTGGGGCTGTGGGATGGATTTGCCTCAGTTTGGGGCCTTTGCCATACAGTCTGCTTACTGATGTGAACTCAGTCCAGCAACCAGTCCTGCATCTGTCTACAGAGTCTGGGCCCTGTTGGGCTCCAGCGCTTGAGGGGAGCAGGCTGGGCAGAAACAGCCATACTTCTAAAAGTGAGATGCAACTCTTACAAGTTTCTATAACAATCTCTATTTTTCATGCATCATGTGCAGACTTCTTACTGGATACAGTGCTGTTGCTCATACCAGCGGGTATGACTACTTTGAATCTGAGGTCCAGTTCAAGCCCATACCACCCCGACTGGGGACAGAATTCTTTGCAGGCTATTTGACAGGCTTATGTGTCAGGAAATGGATTGTTGTTAACAGGCAGTGGAGCTCTCATCCATCCTCATTTCTTGCATTCTTCTGTGTGATTCTCTATGATGAGGCAGTATTCCACTAACAAAGACTTGATTCTAATATTTGATGGCGATATCCATTAAGAAAAAAATGTAACAAGCTCAAACAACTAATCACTTCCCATGAATAACTATTTAAGACAAGGCTAAAATAGGTTAAGTTTTTAAAGGAAGTTAATTGTCACGATACATTAAGTAGATAATTGTATTATGGGACACAGATACAGCAACAGTCAGAAAGGTGGACGTTAATTGATTCTTTCGGGCCAATAACTGTCCTAGAAGCTGCTATTTCGCCAGTCTTTTTTTTTTTCCCCCTTTCTCTCTGTTTTTAATCTTAGCATCTTAGAATGAAGCCGAATGGGGAATAAATTGCTTACCAGAAAAAAGAGTTGCAACAGGTTTTAATAATGATTCTAGTAACTTTGAGAGAGTGTCAACAAAGACTTATTGCTTCTCTGGCAACAGAGCAGGGGAACTGCTTATCTCCTCTTCAGATTGGGCTCCAGAACCATCACGCCCTCCCCTCTCCAAGAGCGGGGCTCCTAAATGTTTATGGACACCGACACGCTCATTCTTCCGCTCATAAGCACGTCCACGCTGTCTCGGGGGCTCTGTGCGCGTGCGCGCGCGTACCTGACCTGGTAACCAGACGAGGCGCCGCGTCTAGGCTCCCCCTGTTATTTATATTAAATAATGACATGATGATGTGGGTGGCCTGTAATTCCCCCGTTTTCTGTTAACCACCCTGCCCAAGTAAACTATTTCCTGATCTCTCCTAGATGGAAATCCTCTATGAACGTGGAAGCCATTAGCAGAGTAATTGCTGTCTGTTACCATGACAACCAGCCGCTGCAGTCACCTGCCTGAAGTGTTGCCAGACTGCACCAGCTCGGCTGCGCCTGTGGTGAAGACCGTGGAGGACTGTGGCAGCCTAGTGAATGGGCAGCCACAGTATGTCATGCAAGTTTCCGCCAAGGACGGGCAGCTGCTGTCAACAGTGGTGCGGACTCTTGCCACCCAGAGGTAGTACCGCTATTAAAATAATTGAATCTGTAATGGATCCGACGACTCTCTGTCAGATGGAGAGAGGCCAGAGGGAACGTAATTAGCGCTCAGGTCTTTGTGTCAGGTGAGAGGAGGTGCTACCCAAGTTCTCTTCTCGCCGTTTCTATAGCGATGGGGCATAAAGCTCAAATTCCCCTTGTTGAGTTTTCCTCTTCAAGTCAAACCTACAGAGAGAGTCAGGCAGGCAAAGACCCCACAAAACACAGGGTGCTTTCACTGTGTTTGGTATGTGGACACTGCCGTGGTAATTATGCTCTTGTTGCCAGGCGCTAACAAAGGTGGCCCTTTGTGAGGCTTGGAGGAAGGAGGCACCTGATTTCAGGTGACAGAGCTGAAGTGATTAGACTTGTGGGCACAACTGCTGAAGAGACACTCCTGGTGCTTGTGCCAGTCAGCGCTGGCTGATGGAGCACCGCCCGGGGCTTCTTCCTGGGTGAGCCTCTTCTCTGGCACGTCCCCATTTGGGGGCCTCTTCTGTGGCCCCCTCCTTTGTGCCCCATGGGCCCCCCAACTTCTGAGCCTTCCCAACACACCCTGCCCTACAAGGTCCTTTTGTTCAAATTATCACAACTTGTCTCCCCTGAATGAGGAACCGAAGAGAGGCCAAAGGCTCCAAACAGCGCAGAGATGGCTCATCCAGGCTGGCACTTTGCCCCTGGAGGTCTCTCCTCTTATGCTTTTGCTCTCCAACGGCAGACTGAGAGCCATGGGCTGCCCGGCCAATACATGCTCATTGGCTTCTCCAGCTTTCCGTCAGGATAAGTAGGGACAGGTCTGACCAATAAACGTATGGTGGGTATCAACACTGGACCTGACCTCTGATACCAGCACCACTTCTGACCCAGAAGCTTTAGGCCAGTCACTCACACACTGACTGCTTACCTCGGTCGGAGCAAGTCAACCACACCCTACAGCAGAGACCCGGGCCCACACGCACCTCTGGCAGGACTGCTGGCAGCACCAGAGCATTTCCTGTCCCAGCCTGGACATGGTGGCCACCAGACATAGACTCACACCCTCGTGTATCTTGGAAACGCTGCCCATACATCTTCAGCCGATTGGCACAGTTTTTGCTAAGGGATGAAGTAGAAAGAAGTCAATATATATTTTCCCACCTCTCGAAAAGCTTCTAACAACTGGTTAGGACTCAGAATATGAAAAGGCGATGAGCATCATTGCTCATCTCTGAACTGAGACAGGTCACTGTATGTGTACCCAACACCCTGGCAGCCTTGAGACACTGTGTTTAGTCAGGAAGAACAGGCTACAGAGCTAAGACGACTTAGACCTGTGAGGCGGGGTGTGTTTGTGCACATGTGTATCAGGGGTTTTCACATGTTCTCATCACAAGGTCATATAAACCAGATTATTTCCAACTTTCACACACATTTGATTCAGTGGGAATGAAGGAGCCAAGAGGAGCCAGAGAAATGTCAACTCCTTCACCTTTCTTTTCCCAGCCCTGAGTGGGTCCCACTTCTGGGCAAGCAGAAAGGAAGTCTTTTCCTCATTTAATCCCCTTTCAGCCTTCACTCATTCCCAGGATCATCCCAGAAAGGCCCATGGGAAATAGTGCTTCCATGGCTGTCTCCATTTGGCTCATACTTGGTGTCAAAGAGAGCAATGGGTCCAGGTCAGGTGGGGGCAGATAGAGAGGCTGGTCCTCAGGCGGGCACATACAGGGATAACATGGTTTAAAACCAAATGCCTGGACGCCTGGGTGGCTCAGTTGGTTAAGCAGCTGCCTTCAGCTCAGGTCATGATCCCAGCGTCCTGGGATCGAGTCCCACATCGGGCTCCTTGCTCCGCGGGGAGCCTGCTTCTCCCTCTGACTCTGCCTTCCACTCTGCCTGTGCTCACTCTCACTCTCTCTCTGACAAATAAATAAATAAAATCTTTAAAAAAAAAAAATGCCCAGTAAAGGACAGTATGAGAAGCAATACAAGATGATGTCTATCTGAAAGGAACAGTCTTCTCCCAAGACACACAGTATGCACAGGAGCTGAGGCCATCTTAGTTTGAGACCTTCATTGACCACTAACTTCCCTGATGAGCACTACATCATTTGATTTTTTCCCTGACCTCAGTTTTCCTGTAAGTGAAAATAGTCACCATTAACAGCACATTTGCTGCATGCTGGTCCTTATTCTAAGCTTTGGATTTGGGCCATCTTTTCTCATCCTCACATCACCTACGGGGAAGGCAGGCACCATTCTTTGCACCTGTGTTAGAGAGGAAGAAACTAAAGTACAGAGAGATGACTGACTTGCACCAAGTCCGCCAACTGGTAGGCAGCAGAGCTGGGGTCCAGAGCCTGCCTTATGAACCACCATGCCTTGTACCTTCCCAGAAAGCACAGAGATGGTTTGTCTTTTTCCAGATTAATGGCAGAGCTCGCGACCGAGGCCGTCTCCATAGGACATAACTCATTACTTGCATTCAGCTTAGTGCCCATAGCGTCCCAGAGAGCATCCTTGGAAAGCTCCAGGACCACCTGCCCTCAGCTCGGTGCTCTGGGTCAGACGGCACTTCCGTGTTAGGGCTTGAGAGTTCGCTGCCAGTTAACCTGCCTCCCCTCACTCTCCCACCCTAATGAGAGAAGAAATGAAAAGAACCTCTGAGTACCTGAAAGTGTCCTGGTTTGGTTCAAAAGACACAATTTGCCTAGAAACTGCAGCTGATGTCATTTCAAAACAATTTCTGTTTTTAATGTGAGGGACAGTTCTTGTTTTCTGATTGGGAGTTTGCCTGAACAACATCCTTGTCCAAGACAAAAGTAACAGGCTACTCACATTCACCCACTCTCAGCCCTGGGCCACCCTCTCCTTCTTTATATCGGCAACAGGAGATGCCCAAGGACCCCGGCCCTGGCCCCTACTGCCATGTACACAGAGTGTACCTCTAGGGCCTGAATGCAGGGGTTTGTGAGTGGCTGCTGCTGGGGAAGGTCTGAAGGACCCAGAGCCAGAGGACTGTCCTCGTGGTGACGGCGTCCAGCCTGGTGAACAGCAGATGCCCCTCCTTCTCTTGCAGCCCCTTCAATGACCGGCCGATGTGCAGGATCTGCCATGAGGGCAGCAGCCAAGAGGACTTGCTCTCCCCCTGTGAATGCACGGGGACCTTGGGGACAATCCATCGGAGTTGCCTGGAGCACTGGCTGTCATCCTCAAACACCAGCTACTGTGAACTCTGCCACTTCCGGTTTGCAGTCGAGCGCAAACCCAGGCCGTTAGTGGAGGTCAGTAATTGGGGCACATCCTGAAAACTTCACTCTAATGAGCAAATGATGTCTGCTTTTATGCCCGAATCGCAAACCGGGTGCAGCTCAGTGAAGCACAGCAGTAGCAGCGTGTGAAAGTGTGTGTGTGTGTGTGTGTGTGTGTGTGTGTGTGTGTATGCATGTATGTGAGAGAGACACAGAAGCAGCTCACACGCTCACTCCGGAGCCAGCAGTAGAAAGGTGATCTCTGTGAGGAGACAGGAGAGGGCAAGTCAGTGTGAGGAGAGTGGGGAAGTTGACAGAGCTGCTCTCCCTTTTCCCATCCCTGTGAAGTGGAACAAACAGATCCATCACACTCTACCCAGTTTATACACCATCTGCCCAGTTTGAAGCAACAGGTAAGTGGGCATTTGGGTTGCATAGCCTGAGAGGTCTCTGTGGAAAAAAAGAGGTGCAGAGGAAAATGGATGCCAACTCAGCCTTCTGGGCTTTGAATAAGTTCCATAACCTTAGGTAAGTTACTGTGAAGCTTAAACGAGGTAAGATTTCTGAAGCACTTAGAATACCAAGTACATATCCAAGTGTTTGAATTTTTTAAAAAAAATCCTGTAGGAAATTATACACAAGCTTCTTTCAGCTAATAGCCTAGCATTGGAATCTCTTTTCTTTAAAAGGCAGGCATTTCAACCCAGCCATTAAAATGGTAGGACGCTCTTTCATATTTTAGGAGCCACACATTTCTACTTTAGGCCAAGGATCTAGTCCTATATTAGCTAGAAGCAGCAGAAAATATCATTAGGCTATTTTGTCCTCTCTCCTACCCTCAATTTCTACCGGTCAATTAAAAATTTGATATTAACAATAAACATTCTAATGTATTATGAGCCAGAGCTAATTGAAAGAGACCAAGACCAAGATTATGGGCCTCTAATCTAGACCCACTGATAACCTCCCCCTTCTTTAAGCAGCTGACCTGGCAGAACTTTGGCATTAAACTAAAGCTAGAAATCAAGATGCCCTTCTTGGAGACTATTTAAAACAGGACATTAGCTTCTTGGCCTTATAGCTCTGGAGAGCTCTCATATACCTGGTCTCCTGTTTGACCTTGAAAATTTAATCAGGACCTATAAACTAGGGCCTGTTTTAGCTATGACTTACTTGCCAAATGGCATGAAATTTATTTGACTTGCCTCAATACACCTCCGCTTTAAGACTCTGGATCGAGTGACCTCTTAATTTAGCAGTCTTGCTGCTTGACATCCACTATCAGAAATTCCTATTTGCAGAGTGCCCATCAGGGATCTGGCCCCATGCCACATTTCTAGGATTTACATTTCAGAACTTCTCTGCAGAGGCAGGAGTGGGGGGTAAGTATAATTAAACGATAAACAAGGGGGGTGAGGATGTCTCAAGCTCAAAGGCAAAAGTTAAAAAGAAGCCTATTTCATCTTTCCAGAAATTTCTGGAACCTCCCCAAGTTGATATTGCACCTTCTCCAGGGAAGCTATCTTCCCAGAATAAAAACAAAATGAAATTAAAACAAACAAACAAACAAAAAAACACAACAAAACAACCATGACACTGCTTTAAAAGGGCTACAGTCCAGTGGTCTTTACTGGTATCATCCCAGTAAAGAAGACTCTTATTTTCGCTCAGTAAAAATCCCAGTGTGTGTGTGTGCATGTGTGTGCTCGCATGTACACGTATCGGTTTTGCCCAGCTGACTCGCATGTGTGGAATCACCCAGTGAACCTCTTCCATCTTGGAGAGGAAAACATGCACCCAGACACAGGGGTTCTTCAAAGCTGCTTATGCGAGGCCACAGACTCTGGGATCTTAGGCTGCTGTCATTACACAAGGAATTGGGGCAAATGACCTTGAGAATGTGTGAGGTGCTCTGTAAGATTTAGGGCCTTGCCTACAAAAACTTTACCCAAACGGTCACCGGTGGTGAAATTTTCATTGCACAAATGGAATGTGACATTTTTCAGAGTTAATGATGATTGAGCAAGTTGAAAGTGAAAGGCAAACCTTCTCAAGCCGGGGGAGGCTGGCCGTTTGATCATCCCATGGCGAAATGAACTTGCTGTTTGACCATAAGCCATAAAAAGAAGTTGTCTTTGGTTTCTCAGCTGGAGGACAAATGAGAACCAGGTGCAGGCAGATTTTTCAACAAATGACATTACTAATTGACTTTTCCACTCTTACCAAAGGGCAGGTTTTTTCATACTGAGCTGCGCTTCATATTTTTATCTCAAGATAACCATTCATCTTTTTTGGAACATCAGCAAAACCCTCCTATTTGGGTTAAGCATTGGGCGTATTGTTACTTTACTTCTCATTTGCACTCTTTCAGTTGCTTTAATCATTTTTGTATCTACCATTGGATCTGCCTTCTCATTAAAGCAAGAAAATTCTATAACATTAAATTTCAAAATCAATGTGATAATAACAGCTTCTTGTTTACTAGAGGAAGCGGTTGAAAAAGTCATTTATAAATGTTATTTGTCAGCACCCAGGCGTTAACATTGGTCAGAATCACCATCACACCTCAAACTCCCACTGTTCAGGGAACTCCCCCAGTCCCTCATTCAGCATAGCCCTCATCCCCCTGATCACCACCGCTGTTTGGAAGACACTACGCCACCCCTTCCTTTCCTACACTCTGTGCCGCCAGCAGCTGGATGTTCATTTTTCACAGATCAGAAACCCAGCGTTTCTGTCTCCAAGTTTCTATTCATAAAGGCCAAATCAGTATTAGCACCTCCAACCTGGGCATTATCTCCTCACTTAACCAGTGCCCAACATGAGACACAGCTCAGTTTCTCAGAGCTGCTGTAGGGAGGGGAGGGTGAGTTAGGGGCTTCCCATGATATCCTTAGTCCCTATAAATACTTTTAAAAAAATACATTCCACACTTAAAAATGAGGACACCCTTCGATATAATCCTTTGATATGATCATCTTCTCGAGGTATAAATCTCAATAAGATGATTTCGCATGTGCCTATCTACTAACCTACCTACCTCCATGGGCAGACTAAATCTTTTAGTGTCCTCTGGTAAATTCATTGCCAGTTTTACATCCTAATTTTTTATTTTTTTATTTTTATTTTTTTTGCTGCTAAGTAAGCCAGTATGATAACAAAAGCTAGTTTCAACCCAAGAGAGCTTCATTGTAGTCATCTGGTTTACTCAAATGTGGGTGGATTTCCTCTAGTCCAGCATCTTAAAACTCTTAAGGTCTGTGTCAATTAGGCAAAGCTTGAAAGGGAAGCATTCACACTGTACATAGCAAAAAAGGAAGAGCAGATACAACACACATACATCTCACACCTCCACGGGTAGCACTTCTCTCCTCTGAAGCCGGCGTCTTTTTCATTGATGATGGAAAATTTACCCAGTGGCAATTTGTCAGATAAATTATGCCCAAGAATAATGACCTGGTAGAATGCAGTAAATAGACAGCCACTAACCGTAAAAGGATTCGCTGAATGACCAGCCTGGGTGGTTTTATGGGCTCCTTCCTGCTCATTTTCAGTTTTCCTCATCTCTCTCTGCAAATTGAACTCTGATACCATTCTTTTACAACAAAGGGGAAAATACAGAAAACCAATAAAAATACCATGATGCGTTCCCCAAAATGTGTGCCTTGACTGCCGCCCACCACTGTGATTGCGTGTGTGATGGAGCAGTTTGCCAAGGAAACCCATCTTATTATGTGCAAACAGCGTGCTTGCAACATGAGTTTCCACTGATGGGAGTATCTGGCACTGGGCTCTCCTAAGACATGTATCAGTAACACCCACCCTTGCCCGGGAGACTTATGAAGTAATAGATCAGCTCAGCACCGTCCTGATTAAAATGAAATAGCCAGGAAATGGTGCAAATCTGAGGCGGGGGAGGGCTTCCTAGGATCTGCTCTTCCTCTGATCACAGAGACATGGTGATTTTTCACAGAGGGAGTGATTAGGTTTCCGTATTCCTAGTTCCTTTACACAGACCCAGTTGATTGATAAGAATTGTAGGAGCAATTTAAAAGCTGTTCCCTGCGACTCAGAGGTTTAGCTAAACTGAAACTGAGAATGTTTTCACACAGATCAGTTACTCAGAATAATGAGATGTAAAGCTAGAGAGAGGAGGATTAAAGCGTTTTTATCCTAAACTTTTTATTTATTATATATATATATATATATATATATATATATGTATTTAAGTCACTGGAGGAAAATGTTTCTAAAGTGTGCCCTGGATTCAGTGTAATCTCCCGCTACACAGCAGGAAGCCGAGCTGAACTGCTGTAGAGAAACCACTTTGTACCTTGGCATTTGCTATTTAATAGATTTAAGAATTCCCTCAAACCCTCTTAATAAGTATGTATCAGGCTTAGGTGGCGACATCGTTGGGCTCTTATTATAGTGGATTTGGTTTGCTTTTGATTTTTAATACATCCATTTACGTAAAAACATGAGCTTTTGGTTTCAGAGCAGGCAAATTCCTCTCCGCAAACCCCTGTGGCATTGGGGTAATTAGGGAATGATACCACAGGGTACATAAAGGGATTCGAGGAGCTTCCCAGGCGTGCGTACCGCCTATTACATTCGTCGAAGGCAAGCTGGCAAGCTCCCCTCTTCGCGCCAACCCGTGAGCACAGCCTAGTAAGGAAGGGGGTGGGCCCATGATCCCAGCATGAGATGGGCAGTCCAGAAGCACCTACTCATTAAGTCAATGCCTGACTGGAGAACCTCCCTTCCCCCAACTACAAACTGTCTGTCATACTTTGGACCTGTGGTTATAAATCTAAGAAAGCGACCATGGCCTTATGGTTCAAGCCAGACATGGCTGGACGAGGTCTTCCGGGAGACCCACCAGCAATGCAGCTTCGAGCCACACAGCCCACAAGGAGATTCTGACCAAGCCTGTCTCCCGCTCACTCGCTGGCCCTCAGGCAGTTTTGGAGGGAAGGGCAGGGGGGCGCAGCCCTGTGCCTACGCCAAGCAATGAGGAGAAAACACTCAATCCAGGACTCCGCAGGAAACCGCTGGCCCAAGTTAGAAGAGTATGGTTGTGAGTAAGGCACACGGGACCAAATCCGTAAGTTTCTGGCCCAGCTGGCCTCTGCCAGGCTTTTAGGAATCCAAGCACTATACAAACATGGCACCATAGTCTTAGAGAGAAAAGCTCCTATTAAACGTTCGGTAGATGAAGGCACGGGCTTACCCTGGTTCTGTGAAGCCAGACTCCATGGGTGAAAAAGTGAAGAAAGTCTCATGCACTGCTCTCGGCTTCTCCCTCCTACTCTGGGTCCTATTCCGGAGGGACAAAATGGACGGCAGGGTCACCCCCTGGCATCTGTGGAGCAGGGTGGGAGGGCTTTAGTTGAAACCACCAGGAGCTCCCACTTCTCACTCTCACTCCCAGTCTAACTGCCACCACCTGAGCTCAGGGCAGGGGAGCACAGTTTCTGCCCGCTCTGCCCCTAGGTTGCCTAGTCCCTCCTAACTGGAGGCAGCTCTCTGACCTGCTCCGGTGAGGCTAAGTTCTCACAAAGCAGAGGAAGGGCTTGCGGCATTGAAAGACAAAAAGAGGGGAGCATGTTGAGGAACCCTGTGTGTCATAAGTCATAGATAGTAGAACAGAGGCCCTCCCACTGAGTGAAATCTGGGCCGGTGACTTCACCAAGCAGGGCTTAACGTGCTAACTCTGGCCACTGGCCTGTAACTGTAGCTGGGCTGCACTGGGCTGGCCTGCACTGGGCTGGCCGCCCACGGCCTGCAGTGAAAACTTGGACTAGTCACTTCTCTTTATGTGTTAGCTCCTCCCCAGCCAAGTAAAGCCAAGCTCACAAACTGGCTTGCTCACTCATGCACACAGGTGTGCTTTTTGCCTCAACACTTAAAAAAAATTTTTTTAAGGATTTTTATCCATTTATATGAACAGGGGGAAGAGCAGGAGAAGCAGACTCCCCACTGAGCAGGGAGCCCAATGCGGGATTCAATCCCAAGATCCTGGGATCATGACCTAAGCCAAAGCCAGACGCTTAACTGACTGAGCCACCCAGGCACCTCAGCCCATTTATTTCCCAAAAGAATTTGAATACCTGTAGGTAGGATAAGCACTCCCAGTTCATCCAAGCCTTGCCTCTTGCTTCCACCCAGGCAGTGCTTTTCTCCTGCTTGCATTATCTGTCGCCATTTACCTTTGAGATTACAAAATTGGGTGATTTCTCCCACCTGTCAGAGTTTTCTGATACTACAAGCATTTTTTTTCTACCAGCATCTTTCTGTCAAGGTAGTATAGGCTGAACCTAAAAATCTCCCTCCTATTGTTCCCACATCGTAAATGAGCTGAAATGCCTGAATCACAAATCACAAATTCAGAATCACAAAGCAGATGAATCACGAAGAGAAGGCACACCAGCATGGATGGGGTTCCGGCACCTGGCACTTACAGCCCCCCTACGTGTTGGCCAGGCACTTCCTTAACCTCCAGTCAGGTCTCTGGACAGGCTGCCAGCCCGCACCTGGGCCAGTGGCACCATCTTTGGGGCTGGCCAGGGGGGTGACATCCCTGCTCACCGAAGTCCCGAGATTCTACATCCCGTAGTCGTTCTGTCTTGAATTTTCTTCTTGGTTCTGGCGGCTAATTTGGCGGTTGCTTCGTTACTTAAAGCTTAGTTACAAAGAAGCTGTTTTAAGGTGTCTATTAAATTCACAGCTTGCTTCATTAAAAATCACTTCATTAAAAAAGCAAGCCAACCGAAGTGTTCCCATGTCCGTGCCAGATGGAAGGGAGATCACTGCTTGGTGCCGGTGTTTTCAGGCCATCCACTGCTGGTACAGGCTTAATTTGGAGGGAAAATCCAGCTTCATGCATAAAAAGAATTACATGACCGGATTCCATTATTTTAAATTGTACTGATCCTTGCAGTGAACTGGGTTGAAAGACAAATGAGAATCCATGTTCTGAAGAGGACCTTTGGCAGTCCAGCAGCTGCTCCCTTCCACTGGCTCACTGAGGACACAAAGATGCAAAACGCCAGGAGTCACTTCAACCAACTTTAAAATTTTCATTCGCTATGTTAAAAAATATGAAGGAGGGGGCGCCTGGGTGGCTCAGTCAGTTAAGCGTCTGACTCTTGATTTCAGCTTAGGTCATGATCTCTGGGTGGTGGGATCGAGCCCCACATCAGGCTCTGCACACAACGCAATGTCTGCTTATCTGCTCTCCCTCTGCTCCTCCCCCGTGCTTGCTCTCTCTCAAATAAATAAAATCTTTTAAAAAATAAAATAAAAATGCAAAGGAGGATGAAGAATAATGTGTCAAACAGGTGCATCTCCACCACCTAGAATTAACAAATCTTAGCATTTTGTGAGTGACAGACCTTTGCAGGGACAGTGAGAAAATGGCTGTAGTCTTCACTAATTCACCCTCAGGTGTTCTCAAATACAGGAGAAGACGGAGCCAAGTTTTCCTTAAGCACATGTGGGCCAAGAATAAGAAGAAGTAAACAAAACGAGATAATAATGCTGCAATATCCCGGACCCTTTGTCCTAACTCCCAACGTAAGAACAACGGCTAGCACTGGCCACCAAGAGGTCCACTTCTTTGAAAGGCAGGCAATTAGCAGCGATTACGTGGGAGTTGGGCGTGGAGTGGAGTGGAGGTGAAACTGTCCCTGGGCGGCTGGCAGGAGAGCTCTGTAAAGGGGAGTCTGAGAGAGGAGCACTGCCATGTCACCAAATGACTAAAGCTGGTGATCATCTTTCCCTAAGTCCTGCCAAAACAACAAGGTGCAGTTAGCTCACAGCAACTGCCCTGTGCCGGTACGTGTCAGGTTGAAAAGAAGGGAGACATTGATTGCAGATTTCAGGTGCATCGCTACCGACACTGCTTAGGGCCCCCCCACTGGGGGCTTCCGCCAGCCCTTCTCTTGCCTCTTCAGTTTTGTGTCAATAGCTGACACTTTTAACTCCAGGAAAAGAATACACGTTATTAAACAAGTGACGGCGCGAAATATTGTGAGCAGTACATGATTATAGTTAAACGCTGCCTAATGAACAGTTGTATTCGAATCAGCAAAGCCGAGAGGTGTCTTCACTCAGGCAGCGGGAGGTCAGTGGCTGTTCATTGGCAGAGTGATACGCTGTATGCCTGTTTGTAGGAGAAACTTCGCTTTTCAGAAGAGGCACAGATCCTGACGGGACACCCAAGTCCAGGGGCACTCACTAATTTCATTTCGAAATTATATTCGAGGATACAATTATTTGTATCCTCAAAATTTCACATGCCAATGTGTCTTTTTTCTTGAGTTATTTACCCATTTCCAAGCAAAGGGGAGCTATGGCGTGCTATACTGCTCATGTATCATCTGATTCCCGTGTCTTTCTCCTCATACGGATAGTATCCTATTTTGTAGGTAAAGAAGCTGAGACTTTGAGATGGTAAATCACTCTTTAGAGATCTCAAGTACTTTCAGCCACAGGGCTAGTAGGTGGAGAAGGCAGAAGAATCCAGGTCTCCATGACCCCTTTAGTCCTTGGTGTCCCCACTGTCCCTGGCTTCTCCTGTCCTGACTTGAAAGTACTTCTTTTCTTTTCTCTTAAGATTTTATTTATTTATTTATTTATTTATTTTTAAAGATTTTATTTATTTATTTGACAGACAGAGGTCATGAGTAGGCAGAGACGCGGGCAGAGAGAGAGAGGAGGAAGCAGGCTCTCTGCTCAGCAGAGAGCCCCGATGCGGGGCTCGATCCCAGGACCCCAGGATCATGACCTGAGCCGAAGGCAGAGGCTTTAACCCACTGAGCCACCCCGGCGCCCCTTAAGATTTTATTTATATCTTTGACAGAGAAAGAGGGAATGAGAGAGAGAGCACAGCACGGGGGGAGCGGCAGACAGAGAGGAGGGAGAAGCAGACTCTCCCCTGAGCAGGGAGCCCGATGCGGGGGCTTGATCCCAGGACCCTGGGATCATGGCATGAGCCAAAGGTAGACACTTAATTGACTGAGCCACCCACACGCCCCAAAAGTACTTCTTTTCACTTGTTTGTTGACATGGACACGCACACACACGCACACACAGAGCCGAGGGCTTCTCCACCTATAGCCAGCCTTCCTAAGAGACTAGATGTAGAGACGATTAAAGCCCTGATCTCCTCTTGACCTTGAATTCCCCTATTAAACCAAAGCTGCTAAAGCGATGGGAGAGTGAACGGGCAGAGCACAGGATTTCTAACACTGTGAACCTACTCTGAACAATGGTGGATACATGTCATTTTGCATTTGTGCAAACCCATAAAATGTACAGTACTAAGAGCGAACCCTAACATAAACTCTGGACCTTGACTGGTCACTAATGACGTGTCAGTGTAGGTTCATTGACTCTGGGGGGGTGGGATATTGAGAATCAGGGAGCCTCTGCAGGTGTGCAGTCAGGGGGCATATGGGAACTTAATTTTGCTATGAACCTAAAATCGTTCTGAAAAATAAAGTCTATTTGGGGCTCCTGGGTGGCTCTGTCGGTTAAGCATCTACCTTCAGCTCGGGTCTTGATCCCAGAGTCTTGGGATCGAACCCCATGTGGGTCTCCCTGCTCAGTAGAGAGTCTGCTTCTCCCTCTCCCTCTTCTTCTGCCCCTCCTCCCTAGCTCCTGCTCACTTGCTCTCATGCTCTCTTGCACACGCTCTCTCTCAAATAAATAAATAATCTTTAAAAATTAAGTCTATTAAAAAAATACAAATACACACACAGACTTGAGCTGGGTCAGATTGAGAGTGGGATAGTGGAATAGCTTTGCTTCTCTGTGCCTCTCCCCCCAACCCCCCAGTCCGAAGTGGCCCAAGCTCTTAGGTACAGCAGCCTATTTGGAGCTGGAGACATCATTCTTCATTACCAAGGACTTTACACACCCTTTCTTTGTCTCTTCTTATCTGGTTACTCCCTCTCCACATCTGAGTCTTCATTTACTGAGTCATTTGGTCCCCTGTATCTTCTGGGATTTCCCCTCAGGGAGAGAAAGTCCGGTGAACACGATAGTGTTAAGAGCCTTTTCCCGCCTTTCGTGAACGGCCCTGAAAGCTTATCTCTCACAATGCGATTGTCCGAGTTTGTGAGGGAGACTTCTTTAAAGACTGTCCCCTAGACCACTCACTTTGGTAAAACTGGTTTTGCAGCACATATAGGACAACGCTGGCCTTTCTCTTGAATTATTTGTATAATTGCCTCATTTCTTTGCTTCCCTTCCTTCTCTTTCACGACAGGTGCAGCAGATTTGGGGAAAGATAAGAAGGAGCCTATCGGGTCTGGTGGGGCTTGGGTTCCCTCCTTCATTTTTCACTAACTGTGTATTTCTGTACCTCATCACCTGCCTGCCTGCGTGTTTTCAGAGAGGAGCCGGTGATATACCATCTGATAAAACTCTTCTTTGCAGTCCATTATTACAGAGTTAGAGGGACAGATTTGCACCGCAGTGGACATGTGAGAGGAAAGTTAGGATTGTATGTGTATAATGCAAGGGCGAGAGAAAACTCGTCTAAAGCTTTTAGTTTACTGAAAAATGGGTTTAGTTCTTAGGTACACCATTTAGGAAAATGTATAAAAATCTGCTTGTGAAGATTGAGGTCAGATTAAAGGAAGAAAAGGAAATACTTTCTACTCATTGCTTGATCATTGCTTCACCTCCAGCAATGCTGTTAGAAACAGGAGGTTAAAATAAATGGTGAGGTTCACAATCTTTTTGGGCTTGGAGGGAAAACGGCTAATATAGTATATATGAAATGCTGGCAAGTGGTTGCAGTGGGAACATTGTAAAATAGAATTTATAGGCATTTAAGGGCTTTTATCCGGGAAGAATCAGTAAAAGCAGAAATTGGGAGATGAAGGGAAAATATCCACCATCCTAGAAAATAATGCTTCCGCTCCTATTTTCCTACATCTAAAGCCTCGCTCTTTGCATGAAAAGTGGGAGATGCAAGGAGAAAAGGCATGATAGACGGGAGGAATAAAATCGCTCTAATGTTTTTCTAAACACTGACTTATTTAAAATCTACAACCCTAATGTTGAAACCCAGAAGTCATCCATACACCAAAATATACACAATTTCAGCTCTTTGGAAGGACATACCTGACAGATACAGACCTGAAAAATAACCCAATTAGATGAAGATGTGGCAAAGCAAAAGGAACACTGAACCAAAATTCTCGCAAGATGGATTCTTTAGCAGAACGTATAAGACACTTCCAAGTTTTTTTTTTACCAATGGGCTTTTCCAGTCTCAGATTTTACAAACAGCTTTATTTGAGATTTAATTCATGTACATACAGTTTCCCCACTTAAAGCATATGGTTCAGTGACACCTAGCATATTCAGAGTGTGCGACCATCACCACCGTCCCCTGTAGGACATTTTCATCTGAAAAAGAAACCTCCTCCTTCAGCCTTCACTCCTGGGTCCTCCCCCCTTGCTCCCTCCAGCCCTGGGCAACCACTGATCTGTTTTATGTCTCTATGGATTTTCCTATAAATGGAACACTACAATAGTGGTCCTTTGTGATCGGCTCCCTTCACTCAGCGTTAACGTTTGCAAGGTCTAATCTCAGATTTTGCAGAAAATACAGCTTAATCTTCCTGGCTATCATTTTATGTATTCTTGGTCCCTTCCAAGTATCCTTAATATACAACTCCTACTAGTTATCACTGACTGAGTGCTTTCCCTGAGCCCCTGTTCTAGACACTTAAACATCCTGTGTGTGCAACCGTCTCCATTTTAGGAAGCAGGGCACTGGTACAGAGATGTCAGTGGCTCTTTTTCCTCTTCAGGTGTTGCCCCTTCCCTATCACAGTTTCTGAGCTGAAACCCTGGTCTTTTCTCCTCTTTTATTGTATGGAAATAATATGCATATGGATTTTTTTTAATATTGTCTGAATGCTTTCCATCTCTGCTCTGTAGGAGTCCTTTTCTTCCTTTAAGCCCGTTAATTTAATTCGGTTGCTTTCGTGGCTCTGCTGCCCTGCAGCCGTACAATTAATTTTTTAAATATCACATTTTGTACCCTAGGTTAATTTTTTTTTTTAAACCAGCATCTAAGGAGAAATTATGGATTCTTGGAGACAGTCAAATCCTACTATTGACCCCATTCTTCAATTTTTCGAAGCTCAGAAAGTTGACTTCGACCAAGCGGTGTCTCAAGCCAATTTAAGGAAATGTTCTAGAACACTCTTTCTTCCCCCTCAGATCTGTTTGAGGAGCTGATAGAAGCTTGAACTCTCTCCCCTGAAACTTGCAGGCATCTGGTGTTCAAATACAGTCTCCAAGGGCTCTCAGGTTTTCCAAAGCCCTGAAACTTAGTCAAGGACCCCTGATCTGGAAAGACAGTCATGTAGATGGCGAGGGAACACGTAGGTTTTTCAAATGTGTCTCCTGCACCCTCACAATGTTTTGCACATGGGAAGTAAGGGAAATTTCTCAACACTCTGCAGCCAATTCCCTCTTCCCTGAGGAGTCGCGTTATAATTCTGTGGGTGCCACAGTCATGCATATGATTTGCCAGTCTTGAGGGGAGAGCTGGTGATTCAGGTATGCACATATATGGGACTGGGCTAGTTATTAACTCAGCTTCTCCCACGCTTGGCTTGGTCCTGCATGGGGACCTAATAGGGCCACATGTCTCTGGATCACTCAAGCTAAAAATGTCTGTGTGTCTCCCAACTGGAGTGGAGCTTTCCCACACACAGCCAGCTGTGCTCATCCAGCTGGACTCTAGCTTGCCCTGCAATAAATGCCAGTCCTTGATGCCGCGACCCATGTCAGTTGAACTGTTGCCCCTGCCCCTTCAGAACGTCTTCCCTGAAGACAGCTCTGTGAGATTTGTAGCAACATGGTCCATAAACAATCACCCGAATCAAGAGAAGCAATGCCAGTCAATACCACCATGCCATAGTTCTGCCTAACATTTTGATATTAAGCGTCCTGTCCTATCCAATGAAAGATATCCCAGAAAACCAGAGAAGCAAGAAAAGCAGGTGGACACAAAGAGAAAGAGGGAGACTCTCTAATCTGTGAGGGGGCTTGGAAAGGACATGTCTGAGATCTTGAAAATTGTGGAAGGCTTAGACAGTGTGCACAAGGAGTGGGGAGCACCTTCTGAATGGCTTGCAGGCTGGGGGGCTACCTTTGAAATTTGGGGGCAGGGAGATTCCAACAAAAATAAAGAGGTATATCAGCAAATACTCCAGCGCAGGGTCTTAGGCCACTGCCTCAAGTGGAGCCTTGAGAGGTTCCAGAACCAGTCACTGCTGGGAGTTACATCATGTCTTCAAGGTCGGCTGGGCCATCCTGTCTATTCGGGATCCTTTTGGGCAACAAAACCGCAGACTCCAGGGATTGTGGATCTAAAAGTTCCTGTCTCCATGGTTTTTCCACCTCGCAGAAATCTATCCCTTTCCCGAAGTGCCTCAAACCTTCCGGCTTACTTTGGGAGTAGGTGGCGCTGGGGAGACTCTCTTCTGTCCTCTATCATGTATGTGTTCCATGTTCCACAGCAAGCCTTCCCCCACACCCCGCTCTGGGACTCCTCACACTCACACCCTCACTCTATCTCCAAGGGACACCGATTTTTAAATGTGGTCCCCTTTGAGGACCTGGCTGTGAATTTGATTTCTCTCTCTTTCTCTCTCTCTCTCTCTCTATATATATATATATTCCTTTAAATATCCCCATTGATCAAAACAGAGCTTTATTATCCTTATTCCTATTATTCATCAGAGTCTCCTTTTTGGTCCCGGGTTCCAGTTGGGACTCCTACGTGGTATACCATCCTGGCACCTTTTGCCCTGTGATCCTGTCCTCCTGCTGGAAGTAATTATTCGAAGCTTCAGAAACCTGGGGTCCAATAGCAAGCCAGCAGAGAGGGTGTCAGAGGCCAGCCACTGGGCTGGCTCCAGGACCAGGGGCCCCATAAGTACCAAATGAAGCAGGGCTCAGGGACCTAGTGCTGCTGTGGCATCCTGTTTATCACAGACCACACAATATGATGCCCTTGGCTCCCGGGGCAAATCATTTCTATTTTTAGCACAATGTATGCCAGTCATCAATTTCTTCTGGAAATTTCTGTTTCCTTGCCCTCTAGCCTCCTTTCCTCACCTTCTCTTGCTATGTCTCTGGCTTTCCAAGGATCACTTGTGTCACTTCTGCAGCATCCTTTCATATTTTGGATAAGCAGTCTCCATTGGCTGTGATCGCTTATGCACGGTGATGATCTAAAACAGAGCAAAATGACTCCCATTTTGCTTATATCTGAAGTTGTGATAATACGTAAAATTACTTTGCCATCTAGTCCTGCTGTGCCACTAA